>NW_010138432.1:0-26726 GCF_000699245.1 Pterocles gutturalis
CCTCCTGGACTGCGGATGGCTGAGAAGAGTGAGCTGTAGTTCAGAAGACCTATAAAAAGACTATGTTCCTTCGTCCTCTTCCCTTGCAGTTCTACTCAATTTATTTGTTTTCTGTTCATTTGTTTGTAAAGCATCGCGCAACTTGTAGCATTCATACAGTGAGGGGAACCACCAAATGAAAAGAGAGGTCTTCTATTTAGCCACCTATTGATTCTCTCCTGAGCCACAGTAATAAACTTTTTTAGATGCACCTGTCTATCACCATTACTGAACACTGTGCTAATTCTGCACATAGCAGATCTAGAAGACACAAGCAAGTGCAATTCAAAGGACATCTGTGCTGGATAACATCAGGGTCTAGGGCAGCATGAACACATTACTAGCCAGTTTATAGAGGGTGGTGATGAGCTGTAATGGCTTACCTGTTCTGTTATCTGCTTTTCTTGGGACCTTTGCCCTGCAAGGCATTGTAACGCAGCCTTAGAATATGATTTTAGGAATGTGTTTGCTACAGTATTTGCTGACTCCTTTTGTCGCTTAGCTCTCAGTTTCCCACCACAGCACATTCCCTGGGTTTAAAATGCTTAAAGCAGAATGTCCTGACTCTTTAGCTAAGTGATGTTTGGATACGAAAGGTATGGCAGATACTTTCCAACAATACCTTTAGGTCATACAGGCAAAAATTTCTTTGACTTCAATGTTCAATGACTTTTTCAGTCTGGTTGGGGTTTTTGCTTTATTGTAGTTGTTATATTTTTAATGCTGAAAGAAGTCTCATTACTGTGTACTTCCTTTGTTACCCCCATTATGTTTTTTTTAAAAAGATACTCAAATATGTGTCAACTTTTAGCCTTATATAATAGCTCATACTCTGATGTATACCCCTGTGTTACTCACAATAGTAGCGGAGAACCCTAGCTTGTCGCTGGAGAACCGTCCAGGTTGTGAGCACAACATTTGAGTTACCGCTGGGTTTTGAATGCAGAGTGTTGTAAGGGCAAAACAAGTTTTGTCAGGCTGACCTCAAGACATCCAATAACTGAAGCAAGAATTGAGACCAAAGCTTCATTCTTTCGGATCTGTTCATGATAATCAGTGTTGTGCACTATTTGCTTTACTGGAGAGCCCAGAAGAGGACCTAAATGTTCTCAGCAATGTTCGGACACACATTGCTCACAGCACTTTGGAAAAAATTCTGAACAAAACCATAATGCATCCAAAAACTACACCATCATTAACATTACACATACACATGCAGAAGAGGAATTATGTGGCTGAGCTTTTGGTTGACTGATCCAAGCAAAGCTGGTAAGCCCCTGAGGACTGGAGTGGCCTTGTTGAGTCAAAACTGCAGGCACAGTGACCTCCACATCCGCTGACAGAAAACAGGATGGTGGTTTGCCTGGTCTGATAAATCTATGCAGAAAGGAAACTTATGCACAGTCTTGCACTGCATCTCATGTAAATAAATTTGGTATAATTTGCCAGTATATAAAATCAAGAAGGGAGAGTTATGACCCTGCAGAAAGCAATCTTATAGTTTGGAACATGATAGGAATGTCACCTGCTCATAAACACAGAGAATGAGAGGGATGGGGAACCACTGACAGCCTGCGACCCTCCATCTTTTGTACTCCTACTCATAATGTCCCTGCCTCCTTTATTACTTCTCTTTTTACCAGATCATTCACTGTACATTGTTTTAAATTAGACTATAAGCTCAGTGGGCAGAGGGCTTACTCTATTTCACAGCACAACAAAACATCAACTGCACTTAAGACTGTGAGGTGTTAATGAAGTAACATTCCTGACATTGTATCACTGTTGTCATTAGATATTTTCATGATTTCTCATGGCTTCACTTCAACATAAAACACTTGTTGATTTGTATATCTATCTTCAATTAAACAATCTTAAGAATTCTAAGCCATTTTTAAGGTTCATTCTCCATGAAGAAAGCAGGGCTATGCTCTTTTTGGTTTAGTTTTATCCATGAAAACAGCCTGCAGATGTCACCACTCTGTTCAAAATAATCTACTCTCATTTCTCCTTCAAATGCATTGTACGACTTGATCAGACGCTGTTGCGTCACAGCCCATTGTAATGGTGGTTCCCACTAGTAAATCATAAACATTTCTTCTATCAACTTTTTTTCCAACTGATCGTAGCAATTGTCTACAATACAATAATAAAACCAATAGTTTTAGCACATACATGATGATTTGCTTATTTTATTCTCATAAGAGTTTGTACAGGGTCTATTCCTGACATCTTTAAAAGAAAGACATGTCCTGTTAATGAGAAAATGCAGAGATGGTTGTCAAGTTTATGAATTCAGCTCAACTGTCACCTGTTTTTATTTTTTTATTGTGTGATACTGTCAAACTGGCTTTTATGGAGGTATGTCTTCTCCGTGTCCAGCTATATGAATAGATTGCCTCAATAATAATGTTATGCATCGTAGATTCAACATAACAGTGTGCACAAATACATGTAGCTCTCTGAAGAGGTCAGCTAATAAGAATTGACTAGTTGTATTTCTTTTAGGCTTGAACTAATACAAATCTGCATTTGCAGTGACCTAAGAGGTGCTGTGGATCAGTTCATATGTGGTAACAGGATTAACATGTTTACTTTTATCTGAGTCCTTAGACTCTGAGAATTACTATTCATGTTTTCCTCCCTACTTCATTTCATCACTTTGATTTCTATTTCTTCCCTTTCTGACATATGGTTATTTATTCTTTTATCTATTCTTCTCCAATGACTAATTTGTTTCTCAAATACCTTTCTGCAATCTCTTGAAATGATTTTATTATTTCTTCTCCAAACAGCTTTCACTCAAAGTGATAACAACACCAAATACTGAAATGTATTCCTGTGGCTAATGGTTCTAGTAACTTTGACGGACAGACGGTATATCTGCAATTCAACACAATGCTGAGATGCTTCAACTAGCCATCCAGTTCAGCCCTACAGTTTTTTTCGGTATGTCTGCATTAGCAGTGGTATTGTACAGAGTATCCAAACTGGTTTATTCAGATCTGGCTCCCAAAAGCACTCTAGCTGTGTAAGCCTTCTCAGCAGGTCAAATTACCCATTTCAGTAGCTCTATACAACGGAACTATGTTGCTTTCATTGGCCAGGCTGATTCATTGAGAATTAGTTAGAAATCACCACCACACTGCATTGTTTAGCCCACATACATTTGAAGATTACAAGTCTGGAAAGGATGATTTACTGAAGGTGGAAGTCCTTCAACACAAAAGGAACTTATATGCTAGACTTCTCCTAAGCCAGAGAGCTACAACTATTCATTGGAAAAAGAAACAAAAGGAAAATATCAGAACAGTAAGAAGAGTACGTATATCTACACTGTCTGCTCTTTTGTAACATAAAAACATACACGTTAGCTGCTTATGTGTAAACAGTGTAATCATGTTTTCTTCTTGCAATAAAACAGTTACTTTAAGCTAACAATAGCATAATTGAGAGTAGAATCCAAAAACCAGAGCTTTTTGGTATTTCAGTCTGAGTGCTACTGGCTTAAAGTTCTTCCCTCTTAATACATTTTAATGTATCAATAATTATTTCCATTTGTAACACCTCCTATGATCCTATGAATGGTTGTTGTCATTCAAATTTGATGGAAAGAGGTTTCTGATATAGCTATAACTCTACCTGTATGCACCCTAGATAACCATGTTGAGCAGCTATGTGAACAGCAGTATTTCCATCCTGGTCAACTTCATCCAGTGAAATCCCTTGTTCTTGCATAAACTGAAGAAGCCACAGAAGGATTTTCTCCTAGCGGGAGAGGGAAAGTGATGTCACAAAAGATAAGAAATAATGAAAAGCTAAATGTACTAGAGGAATACTGGTACTGTCATCTGTTACTACTACTGTCCAATAATTCCTTGTTTCTCAGTCTCTCTTAACTTTGTAGGACTTAGTGTATCATGGGTCTGCCTCTGGGTGTTTTTGTTGTTTATTTTTTTTTCTCCAAGGAAATAAACTGAAATACTCCATTTGTTTTATAAAAAGACATAATAGGAAAAACATGAGTACTGTAACACATTCTGAGAATTTGAACATTAAAAAGCATGCGTCCCTGTATGCTGGAGAAGAGACCTGAACCAGAACAGCCTGTGTGTCAATCTGAAAATCAGCCTGTGAAATTTGGTGAAACTTCACAAGCCTCTTTGAAAAATTGAAACAGGAGTATGTGCAGATCATAAAGCTGAGCAGTTAGATTCTTCAAATCTATCATCATGTCCCAGCTCTGGGCTGTGCTGTAAGAGGAGAAGTAACACATTTAAAACCAGGAAATCCCTCTATCCTGAATTCTCAGTATAGAGAGGGAGTGATATAGTGACTGGAAAAATCTCTCCAGAAGCCTTCCATGCCTTTCCAGACTACATTTCAATGTGCCTTGCTGAATGTGACACATACTGAAAATCTAGAATAAATCTATATATTGCATAAAAAAGTAAGGTCCATTAAAGGATAGCTGACTACAGCTGTACTCCCACATTCTGCATCAGAATAGCTGAGAAGAATAAATTACTTTCTAGCTGAAAACTTTTGTACTTAAACATGTATTTTTTTATTATCTTCCATTTTTATTCATCGTGTGTTATGCTGGCTAGGAGCTCTAGTTCAAAAGGGCTTTGTAGATTCTAGTGTAGGTCAGGCAAACAGCAATGCACAGACTTAACCTGCAGGCCTTCAGTAGCTTCAGTGATACATAAGTACATAAATACCCACAGTTAAGATAGGTGGGTCTATAAGAGTGAAGTGTACCTAAATAAAACAGTACTGAAAGCATGTCTAGGACTCTGAGCAGTAATCAGGTAGGAAAGAGAATCCTAGAATGAGGAAAGGACATTCTAGCTATGAACCTTGGGTATAAAGCTTTTTTTTGTATAAAAGTACCACAGAAATTTTAACGTCAAGGAAAAGGAGATGGATCCTCAGACGCTTTTAGGACTCTTTCAGACAATTCTGCCCATTCAAGCACCTGGATCTCTGCTTATTACTGCAGGGCTAGTCTGTCTGGAACTTATCTTCTTCATATTTCCACTTTAACAGCAGTTTGTTTTTATTACAGGGTATAGGGATAGGTATTTTTACGTCTTCTTGGCTGAATGCCAAGAACCTGAAGGTGCACAAGTCCGTGGGACCTGACGAGATTCATCCATGGGTCCTGAGGGAACTGGTGGATGAAGTTGGCAAGCCATTAACCGTCACATTCGAAAGGCCGTGGCAGTCTAGTGAAGTTCCCACTGACTGGAAAAGAGGAAACATAGCCCTCGTTTTCAAGAAGGGTAAAAAAGAAGACCCAGGGAACTACAGGCCAGTCTCACCTCTGTGCCTGGCAACATCATGGAGCAGATCCTCCTGAAGGCTCTACTAAGGCACATGGAAAATGAAGGAGAGGTGACTGGTAACCAGCATGGCTTCACCAAGAGCGAATAGTGCCTGAAAAACCTGGTGGCCTTTTATGATGGAGTTACAGCATCAGTGGCAGAACAACAGATGTCATCTACCTGGACTTGTGCAAAGCATTTGACATTGTCTCGCACAACATCCTGGTGGCCAAATTGGAAAAATATCCACTGGGTAAGGAATTGGTTGGATGGTCACACTCAGAGAGTTGTGGTCAATGGCTCAATGTCCAAATGGAGACTGGTGACGAATGGCTTTCCTCAGGGATTGGTACTGAGACCGGTGCTATTTAACATTTTTGTCGGTGACATGGGCAGTGGGATCGAGTGCACCCTCAGCAAGTTTGCTGATGACACCAAGCTGTGTGGAGCAATCAACACGCTGGAGGGAAGGGATGCCACCCAGAGGGACCTGGACAGGCTTGAGGGATGTGCCCATGCCAACCTCATGAAGTTGAACAAAGCCAAGTGCAAGGTCCTGCACATGGGTCAGGGCAATCCCAAGCACAAATATAGGCTGTGCAGAGAATGGATTGAGGGCAGCCCTGAGGAGAAGGATTTGGAGATATCGGTAGATGAAAAATTGGACATGAGCCAGCAGCATGCACTCACGGCCCAGAAGGCCAACCGGATCCTGGTCTGCATCAAGAGAAGTGTGGCCAGCAGGTTGAGGGAGGTGATTCTGTCCCTCTACTCTGCTCTTCTGAGGCCCCACCTGGAGTACTATGTTCAGGTACCCCCAGTGCAAGAAGGATGTCGAGCTGTTGGAGCGGGTCCAGAGGAGGGCCATGAAGATGATCATAGGGCTGGAGCACCTGCCCTATGAGGACAGGCTGAGAGAGTTGGGGTTGTTCAGCCTGGAGAAGAGAAGGCTCTGGGGAGACCTATTAGCAGCCTTCCAGTACCTGAAGGGGGCCTACAGGAGAGATGGGAAGGTACTTTTTACAAGGGCATGTAGCGACAGGACAAGAGATAATGGTTTTAAGCTGAAAGAGGGTAGATTTATATTAGATATCCAGAGGAAATTCTTTACGATCACGGTGGTGAAGCACTGGAACAGGTTGCCCAGGGAAGCTGTGGATGCCCCATCCCTGGAGGTGTTCAAGGCCAGGCTGGATGAGGCTTTGAGCAACCTGGGCTAGTGGGAGGTGTCCCTGCCCATGGTGGGGTGTTGGTACTAGAACATCTCTAAGGTCCCTTCCACCCCAAACCATTCTATGACTCTATGATTCTGTGATTCTATGAATGCCCAATATAGCTGACAGCCAGCATGGAGAGATGACTTCAGATCACATATCCCTTACAAAATACTTTTGAGCAATTTCTTGATATGTCCGTGGTGTTGGCCAGCAGTGAAGAAGGACTGCACTACTCCTACGACTTGCCCTTATGTTTTAATAATGAAAAGAAAAATATTTTAGCAAAACTCCTCTGCAGAACTGTAAAACAACTAAGGCTTTCAAATTATATATTTATTTGGAACACTAGAGAGACCAGAATGCTAAGCATGTTCTGTAATTTTATGATCACAATCAGTGTGGAGCAAATGAGGCTTTCTAGTCATTTATCTTATCAACACAGAAATCAACTGCCTGGATGGCTAAATGCAACCATCTGTACTTAGGACTGTCTGTGCATCAACTGATCACAGGCACAAAGTCAGAGGCCTGTTCAAACACTTTGTGTTTCTCTCAAACAACTATGTTTTTTAACAAATGCATCCTTGACAAAAAAAAAAAAAAAAAAAAAAAAAAAAAAGAAAAGAAAAAAGCAACAGTTTTCTTTACTCAGACATAGGAAAAATGGAAACATCATATATCAAAATAGATCACGTATCACTTTAGTAACACATTATGTACTTGGAAGGAGAGTGTTCTTTGGAATAGATTTATAGCCATCAACTCAATTTTTTCTGAAAAAATGAAGGATAATAAGCAAATTCATGAGATTAAGATAATGGAAAACAATCACATATTTGTTATGTAACAGGAACGGATAAATACTGCCAAATTATTCAATATATCTGATAATTTTAAGACCTACAATGGTTTCACACTGTGGAAGTGGTTAACATCCCTCTGGCATATTCAAGACGTACAACAATTCAAACTTCCCTAAAAAAAGATTCTGGGAAAATGTCACAATACATAATTTTTGTTTTGGGACAGGTGGCAGAATTTGGCTCCATCAGCTGGCTTTTAGCACAGAAAAGAACTAACAAAGAACATTTAAATCATTAAATGGACTAAAAATTGAAGGATTAGCATGGTGAAGAATACTGTCTCTACAGCCAATCCTAGTCCCATTACTTGATATTAATTAAATAAACTGCCCTTCCCAGTATCCCTTCACAGTAGAGGAGTAGAAGTGAGTGAAAACACCACATTATCCTTGCAAAAATGACATTAGACAGGAAGAAAAACATCCCGAGGTGCAAAAAAGGTGTATTGTTAGGCATCTGCAAATCTGAATGTCACACATGACTCTCCACTGTGCTCTCCAGCACTACACCACTGCGAAGTGGTGCCCAGTACCCCTCCTAGGTCCTCACTCATGCTGTAGCTCTGGTTTCCAGAAGTCCCTCCAGACTCTCTGCAGCTGAGAGGCAACAAACTCTTGGCATTCCCCCCTCTTACATGTTCAGTCTGTGCTACTACTGCATTGTGTCGGAAAGAAATTACAGCCCCGTGAAGCTCTTCGTCAAGACCTACTACGTGCACATAGGACTGCACCACTATCTCCTTCCCATCACATGGTGACAGTGCCAGACACAGTGGGTACATGGTTTGCCATGTACCCAAGACATGCCTGGCATGGGGATGCCTGCCAACAACCCCGGTTGCTTCTTGCACAATTCCATGCTTAAAGAAGCCCTTGCTAGGATATATGGTGACCAGGCTACAGGTTGACTTTAAGCTCTTCTCCACTTCCATCAGATGAAGTTATGTGATCCCTCTCTTGTTGGAAAAATATAATATTGTTGAGATGCCTTTAGAGTCAGGTTATAACTGTGGTCTGATGACCTTTAACATAGGAACTTTGCTATGAACTCCCTTTTGCTGCCCATTCTAAATGATATTTATTGAAGAAAAATATGGTGAGTATGCCTAATGCCCGGGGAAACAATGGATGGACTGACTTTTTTAGAAAATGATTCAGTAAAAGGTCTTCCTTGTAAAAATATTACTCTTGTAATTCTGCCAAGACCAGTGTTTACATGGATTATCTCTCATGTAAGCAATGGTAAAATACATTAAAGCTTCGAGGAAGCGCCAACTATGCATTTGAATTTCTCAAAGTTTTTTTCTCCTTAACACAGTTGGGTAAGATAGTCTCGCATACACTCAGCCTCAGCTTTCCTTCACGTTTGCAAGATGTTTATGGATTACAAAAAAGAAAGATAACTGACATTACATGTGAACTTTCTTTGGCATTCAGCTAACTAAGAAAATTTGTCAAGAATTTATATATCACCTTTTTAAATTTCACGGGTGGCTGATTGTAGCTGGTGTTTCTTAACTGGTGGAGCTTCCGTCCTGCTCTAAAAAGAATCTGGATAAAATGTGCCAGATCTGTTCCTGGCAGTAGGCAGCAGCGCTCATTGAAAAAAAAAATAAACCTTCACTGGATTCAGTTTGTATAAATATCTTCAGAGATGAGGACAAAACTACGCTAATCAGTTGAAGATATGAATGTAAGTTCACATGAAACTTTATCTTACAAACTTTTTCTTCCCAGTAGCAAACATGCCTTTCTCAAATCCAGTTCTGATCTGGCTTCCAGCCTCCCTATACTCAGTGCGAGGTTTACAGGCCAAACTTGCTATGGAAAGCAGAACACAATCGACCAGTACATCCAGCAAGGTCCTAACTTGCACCAGTAACATCTGCACAGTAGGTGAGTGGAGAAAAGACAATGGAGGCCTTTTCACAGCATGAAAACAAGGGTGTCTGTGTGCCTATAGAAACAGCAAGAGAAAGGGTGGACTTCCAGCTCCACAGCCTTCCAAACCTGCCCCCTCTCTTTCTTTCTCCCTCTAGTAAATTTATGCTTAGACAGGATCAGTTAACAGCAGAAAACACGCCACAACATTGTATGGCATTGAATGAGACAACCACACTTGTACAGGAAAGAAAAATATAATTTTATTAGTGGTTACATTTTGCTTGTTCTCTCTTAACAAGTAAGAGAAAAAAAACATTAGCACAAAAATAGTTGGTTTTCTGCATTTATCCTTAACGTCTGTTGAAGAAATTGGGCAATAAAGTGGCCCATCTGCCAAAGAGATTAGAGAAGAATAATCGATCACTATTCCTTGTGTAGTAGATCCTGGAGAAGGTCCTTTGAAGAGGGGTTATTGCAAGGGCTACTTCAGAAAAAAAGACTTAGTGGGAAAAGAATGTGGTGCGATTAAGTGGTATATGTTTCCCCAGGCACTAGCAAAGCACCGAAATGCTGTACTTCTGTGGTTTCTCATCATTAGATTTATAGATAAGTTACGTGTGCAACAGGATTGGTTTACAACATGATTTTATATGTAATTCTCAATAAAACTGGCCAGAGCTGGACAGATGATGCTCGAGTTTCACCACACTTCCCTTCACTTCCAATATACTGAATTCCTATGTTGTCACAATTTGCCAAAAATTTTTTGAGATTAGTATCTCCTGGAAAGAGAATGTGAACTATCCCAAAATGTTTGATGATTTTCTGATGTGTCCTACAAGTCCCCTAGGGATCATGACAGCTAATCTCCCTAGATGTCCTGGGGAATTATAGGTTGGCCTAATATGCCAGCTAATCTTCTCCTAGCTGTCACGTAAAGTTAAAAAAAAAAAAAAGACTTAAGAAGGAAAATACTGAATAAAATGCACATATTTAGTGGGAAAAGATTTTATATTTGGACTAATTAAGAACACCTGTAATTAGAAGCCACAAAATTATAAAGATGCTTTAAATTGCAATTCTTGTATGAGCGTCTAAATAGTCTGTTTGAAAAAGTAAATGAAAGTCATACCTGGCCATAGCAACCTGCATAATGAATAAGGCTTGGGTGGTCTTTTGAGCAACTTAATTCTGCAATAGCTTCTGTTTCACTCACCATCCACCGAACGCACTCCAGATGACCATTCTAAACAAATAATAAAAAAAAATTAAATTTAATCTCTTTCGGTTCTAAACACATCTTATCAGAACTATTAAAATGTTGTGAAATTCCAGTTTGTTTGAAGATGTGTTCTTTTATCTGCTCTCAGGTAATGCACTTGTTTGTCTTGCTGTTCTGAATCAATTATAGTTTGGCTATTGATTACAGTGAAGTGAAAATGTCAAGGTGGCAGTCAAATAGCATTACATACATAATCTGGCCCCTACTCTCAGATGGTTCAGAGCAAAACCATAGTTCTCTTTCCATCACTTGTACAGCAAGGCTCAATGACTACATGAGATCATTTGCTGTAGCAGAGTCAATGGTCTCCCTACAAACTTGAGTCTTCACTGATCACTAACTAAACACATGCTTCCTAAGTTATTCTAATGTATGTAGTATCTGAACACCTAACCCTCATCAATTAGGATCTATCTGTAATAGATACTGTACAAACACAAACAAGGAGATGGGTTTTGCTCTGAACACTTTTTACAGCCTAGTCTCAAGATTCTCCAGCTGCTATGCACACTCCTAGTGGCTTGCAAGTTACTATGAAGTGGGATGTAGATGCTGTAAAAACAGATATTTTCTTCAGAGCATGCTCGTGGTCCAGTGTAGCAGCAAGAGCTTTTCAGCGATGGCACCTTGGTAAATGCAGTCTGGCATGACAAACATTCTGGTCCACTCTTCATTTTTCAACTCTAATGTTCATAAAGACTGTTATATTCTTTATAGTTGAAGCAAGTATTTCAATTGCTCAGCAAATACCTCACACAGGTCAACATACATAACATAAAAAGCTGTTTGTGTGCATAAAATGGAAGACACTATCATGAGAAGGAAAGAATCAACCACTTCAAGTTTCAGTTTTACTTTCATAAAAACAAGGAGAATAATATAATAAATACTACGCCTCTTAAAATTATATGGGAGAAAGGAAAATTGGAATAAAATTAATTTGAGATTTGTCTTATTCTTTCTATGTGTAATGTAAACAAAAAAATGCACATCATTGCACTTGTTTTCCTCTATTTCTCTCAATTTCAGTAATGAAGTAAGCCAATGAAACTACTTGCATTCTTTTACCATGCTAGAAAAAATCCTTTTTGGTTTTGGGTTCAAATATTAGTAAGTATGACTAAGTAATAATTTTCTAATTTATTTTACTTTGTCTCATGACTGAGTAAAATATTTTCGTATTTTTTAAATGTAGGTAAAGATTTAATAAAATTAAGTACCTGCAAAATAATTTTGCCAATTTCTTCACTGAAAGAGTGATCAGCCTTTGGAACAGGCTGTGGGAAGTGGTGGAGTCACCATCCCTGGAGGTGTTCAAGAAACGTGTAGAAATGGTGCTTAGGGACATGGTTTAGTGAGTTAGGTGGAGTGTCTTGACGGTTGGACTTGATGATCCTTGAGGTCTTTTCCAACCTTAATGATTCTATGATTCTATGATTCAGCGTGGAAAGGAATTCTCCACGGTTAGTTAAAATAAACTACCAATATTAAAGTATGACTGGTCATAACATACCACTCCATTTTCACCCTCTAGCTCACAGCTCAAGGTCAGAAAGAGCTCTTGAATCAAAAGACTTTGTTTTAAGCAATTCAGTCCTTACTGGGAAATGTTACACATCATCATTAAATTGTTGAAATTCTCTTCCATGGAAATTTGTTTTCCTGCATACAAGTTTTCTTTCGTTCTGATAGTCATCATTCTTGTGGAACATAGGTGCATGTACCACATGCTATATAACATTATGGGAGTTACAATGGTATAAAGTAAAGAGCAAGAATATCAGGGTGCAAAACTACTTTTGAGAGTAAAGATCAAGAGCTTCAAAATTGAATCATGCTAGATTACTTTGAGGCTCTCACAATACTTGCAATGCTCTGGGACAAGTCCAGCCATGCAGGTAATCATTAGAAATACTTAGGCCTGAACACGCTTACTTGCATGAAGAACTCCATTACATTTACACACTTTCCTGAGAATGTCAAAACATGCTCAAGTATTATAGAAACTAAAGGAACCAATTATTAAAAAAGCCAAAGTTTCTGGAGAAAAAGACAAAAGGTTTTATGAGCTTATAAACACATCATAAACTGGAGCTGAAAAAAACAAGAAAGAAAACAATTTCCAACTAAAATGGTAAGACTTTCTATTGGCAGACTGTAACTATTCAGACTGAACACAGGCCAAGGCATTGAAGCTAAATGCGTTATTTTTATAATACCACTTCATTAGTAAAACTAGATGTCAGTTTAATTTTATATTCACATGGCTTGTCCCAGAAAAATAAAAAAAAAAATCCAACACTGAAATCTGCACCAGGGCTGTAGGTCACTCAAATGATGTCTCTAAGATGCAAACCTGCAGGCTGGAATCCACCAGTCAGTCCTCTGTCAGTTTCTAAAGTTTTCCCAAGAAGCAAAGAAGAATAAAACCCCGGAAGAAACAGAAACTCTTGTATTATATTTCATCCCTTTCCTTCTTTCTTCTTAAGGTATTTAGTGGCTAAAAGGAATGACATTCAACCATTCACTCTCACTTAGTAAAGAATCAGAATCAGTATGGTGAAATTATCAGCCTTTGTGTACACCATGATGTTTTATTTTAGTGCAGTAACATCAATAATTTTCACATTTTCCTACATAATAGGTTTTCCTGTAAGCTTTGACACCAATTTTTGCCATTTCTAACACGTTGTTCTGTAACATGTACCTTTTAACTTTGATGTGATTGCTCTAGACAATAAAGAAGTTTCAACTCCAGATATGGATTAGAGGTTTTTTATGCTTTGTAAACATGTTCTCACACTTGTCTTTCAAGATTATATTGGTATGTGTAAAAAAACAAAAAACTGTTATGCTCTCTAAAGAAACAACTGAGTCTGAGCTAAATTAAAGTTCCTTAAAATATAAGAAATTTTTTTAGTCAGTTAACGGATTTAAAAATGAATGTGTATGCATTGACAACAACGTAAAAAATGTCAATATTATACAGCTGATATTGTATCCTGCAGAGTAATCCATTTTTATTTGCTTATGTGGGACCAGTCAACAGTTCTTCTTCCTCTCACTTAACAAAATGGTTGAAAAATAACATCCATACTTTCTGCCATCACAAAAATAAAGTAAATTATCTTCATGTCACATTACAGCAGAAACAATAAGGTACCTTTATTGCTAATCCAGCTGGAGTTAGCTGTTCAAAGTTTCGTTCATTCAAACAGTCTTCACCCATTAAAGAAGTGAGATGCTGCAGGCATTCCGCATGACCCTTTGATGCTGCCACATGCAACAGATTGTTGTCACATTCATCATGGATCTTATCAAGATTATCTGCTGCTAAATGTGGCTGTTAAAAAAGGCATTATGTTAGTTACAACTAAGGATAAAAAGATAGATACACAGAACATTAAGCCTCATAGCCTAAGACACAAACCAAATATAAAGATGTTTCCCCATAGGCATGTTCTTTTATTACTCAAATTCAGGAGCTTTTCCTTCACTATACAGAACCCAGCTACTATTAGCAAAAGGATAGAGGTGGGAGCCTTGCTGTCTTGATTTACTGTGTTGTTTCCCTCCTCACACAATTGTCACACAATGGTGCAAGACCTTGAGTAGCTTTAAAGCCTTCGTACTACTTTGATCAATGAAGTACCTGCAAAAATACCCAGATTTTCATAATTTCTGTCTCTTTTTTGTTTGGCTTCTCTTTTTTTTCAGGGGGTCATTATATTGATGAGTAATCGGACAGAAAATATCCATGCCCTGTAAAAAAACCTCCTTATTAATTTTGCTCATCACAAAGTGTCAGCTTGTGTTAAGCATAATCTAAAATGTATTTAAAACACATGACAGAAGACTTTTATTCGATAGCTTGTTTCCATGAAAAAATTGTTGGCATATTTACCCGAAGTATACAGAACCATGACCCCATACATTATTTCTGCCCAAAACCAATTTTGAGACAAAACAATTGGTTTGAGAAATTCCAGAAGGAAAATGGAAGAAAGAAGACAGAGTTAAGGAGTAGCAATGATGAGTTCCTAGAGTTGCACAGATTTGTCAGAGTATTGTTCAATAAGTCTACTTCATTCAGAGGTTTCAACCTGCTTGGAAAAAATATTCATTTTCTTTCCATCTACCTACCTATGATGACCTCTTCTTTTCTCCCCAATTCATATTTCGGGGTAAAAAATTGCTTTTATTTCTTACTGATGAACCTAATATTGTCTTCTGCCTCTGTCTAGTCTTTGAATATCTGTCTTTGTTCTTGCTGCTATGTTAATAGCATGCCTTTGTGTTTGAGCTAGACTGGTAAACAGAGAAGCTAAACAAAAATGTAACAAAAACAGTTCTTATACATACACTGTGCCTCCATTTGCCGTTCTGAGTGGAGATCACATGCTCTGCATCATTATGTTAACTTGCATCTAGTTACTTTGGAAACCATCATTGATAGTGCCTGAGCATAGTGCTAGAATTTACTACAAAACTTCATATGGGTTAGAGGTCAACAAGGCTTTAGATGCCTGAGAATGCTGTTGCAACAGACAGCACAAACACTCCTGAATAATAATCCGGATACAACAGAAGCCCCTCTGTTCCCATCATCAGCCTCTAAAAAACAACTGAGGTAAACTAAAAACAATTGAACAAAGCAACCCACACATGTTGTGAAACGTAAAACTCAATTAAGACTTAAATTTGATATTTAAGTGATCTCAATAGTTAAAACTCCTGCCTTTTACATAATCTCAGTGTACTGCATAAACTAGCAATCTTGGCCACGTTTACATAAAACTAGTATCTTGGGTTTGCTACATATTTAAGTATTAAAACTTTCAATTTGGAAGTCCATATGCTCAATTTCTAAGGAATGTACAAGATAAAAAGGGCAGCAGTTCAAAATATGCACTTCACCAGCTCTGCTGGCTCAATAAACCACATCATAGATCGCCGTTATTCTATGTGCTTTATGAAAAAGATGATACTTACCAGTAAAGATATTTGGCCTTCCTTTACAATGTTTAAGATGCTCTTAATTTTTTTCACCTCTTCGCTCCTCTCTTCTTGGCCCCCTGCACTGCTCCAGTTCATATTCAGTTCTTCTATCTGCTTGCTGTCTGCCACTGCTGTCTGCAGATGGAAAGTCCTCATGTGGCAGTTTGGCATAGTCTTCTCAGTTTTGTGAGCCTGGGGATCAACATATGTCCTGCTGAGGAAGCCCTTGCCCTGGCCTTCAGATTCATGGACTGAGCTACACTTAACTAAAGGCTGGGAAAGCTCTAATTCTTCTGTGAAATGCTTGTGCTGATCAAAGACAATGGGCTGTGTTTTTCTCAGCTGCGAGCCTTTCACAGGAGACAGCACACAGAACTGTGTCCGGCCAGCAGGTGAGCTCTCTGTGTTCCCTGCAGAGCAGGTCTTGCTACTAAGACCATTCACTGTTGAACACACACCCAGAAGTTTTTTCTCAGGAGCTACCTTTGTAAAAGGAACAAGCTGCTGGCTTGATTTAATATAAGGCACATCCAAAATTTCATCCATATCCAGGTCATAGTGCTCCAACTCCCCAAGCAGAACAGTGGGCTCAATGTTTTTGCTTTTGAGGCTCTCTCCTTCTCCTAGGCTCTGGTCATCACTTGGCGGGGCAGATTGCGAATCACTCCCTTTCTGGTATTCTCCCTTCTGGTTCTTCTGGTCATCACTTTCGTTGTTCTCAGAGCTTTCTGGCTGGTGCTTTAACGGGGAAACCCTCTTTACTGGTCTGAATTTATTGCACACATCTGCAATTCCCGTTGGTTTCTGTGCATTTCCGATAAGAGTTGAGACTCCACAGTTCCAGCTGCTGCTGGAAACTACAGAAATAGAGTAATGTGATTTAAAGTGATTACTACCAGATGTGTGACATGATATAGCATGCTTTAAAGACATACCTGGCCAAACACCGGAAACAAGAATTACATGATAACCGGACACATTCATATCTAAGCTGATTTAATGGCATCTCTATCAAAACAGCTGAAGAATTTGACACTCCAGAAAGGAACTTTCTTCAAACCGGACATACATTGTAATGACTTACATATAAAGGAGTTTATACCAAGTAATGGACATCTGTAAGAGTCTAGTGGTGTTTACAGCTGTCCTGCCCAACTATGCTAGTTTGTACTCTGCTTTTTTTTTGTTGCACAGAGATGCAGGATGACTTTTTGGGAAGTCAACAAAAGGTTGAATCAAAACTTTTTATTGGATTTAACAACTGTGACAACAATTTGATTTTTAAGGCCTATTATCTCCAGGAGATGTATTTTTCATACAAAAAGTGGAAATTCATAGGAACAGTGACTGACAGCTTGGACTGTTCAGCCTGGAGAAGGGTCAGAAGGAATCTTCTTGTATATAATTACATGATGGGAAGTAATGAAGAAGAGAGAGTGAGGCTCTTCTCCATGATGCCCACTGACAGGACAAGAGGCAATGGGCACAAACTGAAACACCTGAAATTCCATCTCAACACAAGAAAACACTCTTTTACTCTGAGGCTGGTCAAACACCGGCACACGTTGCCCAGACATTGTGCAGTTGCCATCCTTGGAGATACTCAAAACCACAAGTTCTGGGCTTAACCTGCTCTAGCTGACCCTGCTTAAGGAAGGCCATTGGCCTAGATGATCTCAGGTGGTTCCTGACAACCCGAACAATTTTACGATTCTCTGATCTGACATTTAAGCCTACTTATTCAGGTATGATGTTTCCTTTTCCACTTCTCCACTGTATGTTGGGCTTCTCTGTCAAATTTTCCATTCCTTTTATATATATCCTCTCTATATATACATACACGCACACACATATATATAGCTCTGGACCTTCCAGACCATTATTCCAGGGCACTGCAGGTTATGGAGTCTGACCAGTAAATCTGACTTGCAGAAAATAAAGGAGCTCAAGGCACCTGAACTTTTAATCCTACTGAACTTAAACTCAATCTTACTGAACTCACACTCTATGATCTCCACAATCAGTGAACTCTGGAAAAGAGTTTTCCTTATTTTGTTATTTTCAGATGAGGGACAGCACTAAAACCACTAAGCCTTTAGGCAGTTTCTATGCCCCTTTCAATGTACACTATGAGTTAATGCACTCTCAAAGTCAAGAACACTGTTTAAACAAAACAGATTTATTATACGTGCTAACAGCGTATCAGTGGAATCTAATTTGTGGTCAAAACACACAATTTGCCATGAACACCTTCCTAAGGAAACAGATATATACACTTTCAGTGCAACATCAATGTTGAAGTGAAAGATTAGTACAGCTTAGTAGTTACAGATGTCTGAAAATTACCTTAATACTTTTGGAAGTGGTTAAGAATACATTTCCAAAGAAGAAATAAAAATAATAATAATCAAAAGGCATGTAACTTAGTGGGCTAATACAAAGAATGCCCTGTACTGACTTATTTATGTATTGTATAAGATTCTAGGTTCAAAGGCCTACACTTTTATGTTGGTTTTATTTACATGTGAAATTTTTTCCAAGTGATACAGGGAAATGGATACCATATGTTTCCCAGCTGTTTTGTTCTGACAGGAACTATTAAGCACTCAGTATGGAAATGAATTCTGTCTGAGTTTTATAAAAACACTGCTTTCAACACAGGGGTCTAGACAGAGGAAAAGGTATCAACATTTTGTTTGTCGTCACTTTATTTAAGCTTACATTTATTTTGTTGCTTGGCTTTCTCCACTTTCTAACCTTAGTAACATGCATTTACATAAACCACTGATAATAAAATTGTAAAATTGGACACTGTGAAGAAGCAGCGACCTTTGTTACAAATCTGGCTTGGGTCACTGTAAAGTCATGTACTTCTCTTTTCTTTCAGTATAGTTAAAGTGGACTAAGGTAATTCCATTTTTCATTGTTTTTCTTCCTAACATCTCTTTACAAACACTGTTTTTCCAGAAAACAAACTGGAACACTGAGAACAGTTAGCAATAATTTTACTGACTTATGACCTTATTTGTAATTTAACTGGAACGATGAATTTACACTGCATTTAATAAAGTATTAGAATACAGCATTTAGCCACATAGCAGCAGGGAAGAAAGCAAGTCAAACAGGTAGACACAATCCCCCTTTGTGCTATTTCCTAGCTGGGTGTTGTACAGGCTGCATTGGTGCTTAGGCAGTTACAGCATGGTTTCCCCCTAAGCAACATTGAAACCATAGGCAAGAGTGGACCAGGACATGGCTTGAATCTATTTTGTTCTGTTTTCAGATGCTTTTTCCCTGAAGATGCAAAAGTAAATGCTGTCCATGTCCTCCCAAGCAACAGTACAGCAGTGAGTAGTCTTCAACAGCTGTTCCAGGGGAAAAGTCTCTTGATCATGTCTCCATACTTATGAACTCAGGCAGAGGCCATCAAAAGTCTGGGTCAAATAAACACTGTTTGATTCTTTTATAAACAACAGGAAAGGCTAGCCTGAGTTTAAGGCAAGGGACTAGAATGTGTAACAACTAACTTGATTCCAGAATCTGACAAATAATTCTTGTATAATCTTGGATGAGCTGTATCTCTTCTATGCACCAGTATCTCAAATGTAAAAAGGTGCTGACATCTTTTTTTCCAACTATGTTGATTATTTCTTTAACTTTTATTCACTAATAAGAGAGATTTGGATGATCCAGTTGTGTTGCTGAAGTAAAAAGAGGGAGGACACAAACACTGGGGAGACTTAATTCACATCAGTAAAGAAGTGTTGTGCTGCCTGGTAGACCTGAGGTGCCAAAGCATTTTCTTGGCACGAAAGAATAGTATCTGATTAAAACCTTACAGGGTCAAACTTACAAAAGTAGTTCTTCACCACATATTGTGCTCTATGCTCTTCTTGAGAAAGAGAAAATGCAAAATGTGAACAAAGAGGCCTGTAGGCTTATTTATGGTTTCACTTATTTATTTATGTATTTATTCATTCATTTATAGATGTCTTAGAACTACTGGGGGCTAATAATCAGAAAAGGGGACAACTAGGAAGCAACTTCTCTTGCAGTTTAATCACTTAATCAGATTTTATTATAGGAATCAAAATTTACCATGAACTTTCTAAAAAAGAGCTATAGGGTAACTATGTAAGTTTCGTTTAATCAAGACTACCTCATGCACAGATGAAACTCTAACCTTGTGATGGACAGTTTCTGTGATACTTACAATCTAATGTCAAACATCAGGATACCTTTAAATTTTCCTGAGTATAATGAAAATAAGAAAGAACTCAGCTTCTACTTCAGCTCTATAAGGAAACTACTACTGAAATTCATTGCTGTTGTGTGTTGAAGACCCTGTCTCCCTGGCATATGAGTACAGGAACATTCTTTAAATGATGGAGTTCTTTAACTTCACGGAGTTTACAGCACTGGTGACACAAATAGGAGGCGGCAAAAGGCTGTATATCATACATCACTAACATTACAAAATGAACTGACCATACTGCAGAGTGGTGTTTGTAGATGTTGCTATGCCAGATCTTCATGAAGCCAGAATGACTCACATTCAAAGAGCACTGACTGACTGAGGACATGGTCAAACTCCTAACAGGGTGTTTCTGTCACCATCATCATGGACTCATTTAGGTTTATGCTTTGACCAATGTTCTGAAGTCACAAATGCTGTTGTTGAACAGCTGGGACATAAAACAGGCAGTGGGGCAGGCAAGCAGGAAAATGGATGTAAGGATCTGAATAATTTGTGGATCAGCCAGCAACTGAGTCCATGTTGCTCCAGTAGGTTACTTGACACCTACACACCAGTTTAACAGCAATGAAAGTATCAATTCACTCCTGTTCTTTCGTAGGTGGCAACCAGAGATCGTCATTGCTATGCCACCTCCCTCAATGAAATCCCTGAGCCTTTTTCGCTTGCTGTCTCTGTTCCTCCCCAGGATGGAGAGCAATATCTTACAGTTAACTGCATCGAGCCACTGTCCATGAGAAAAACTGGATGACTTCCTTTTAGCCAAACAGTTATTGTTCACCAATGACATTAATGCTTCCAGCTAATGATCTGACCTGCATCCAGACTCTAAATTCTCTGTATTTCAAACTTTGTTTTCTATCAACTCCATACCTGTACGGTCACAAACCATAGTAAAACTGCGAATAATGGACAAAAATATGCACTTGCATGCTGGAGCTGATAATCCTGGACTGTGGTAAGACTATGGGCTGATTTTATCATGCCTAATAGACCTTTCAATGGTGTATGAATCTCTGAGGCTGAATCATGGTTATTTCTTGCTGACAAAGTGGGAGCACTATGGTTGCTTCCCTAATAACACTTCCCTAAAGTAACTTGGTTGCAAGGTTCTTTCTTTATGGCAGCATTCATTTGGAGAATAGGCCCTTGAGAAATCTAGTTTAATTGGAACTCCTCTGAGTACAGGGAGGTGGACAAGATGGCCTTCAGAAGGGCCTTCTGACTCATGTTATCCTATGATGAAGATGTAACCACCCCAAAAGAATGCTACCCGCCTGCAGGTAGTAGCAAGACTGGACAAGGTGCAAACTGACACAAGAGACAAGAGAAGACACTGTCTGGGGGCTTTTACCTCAAGACTTTGTCAGCATGTACTTGGAAACTCTTAGCACATTGTACTGGGAGGTATGACAAGAAGACAAGAAGCTTCTTTACCACAGGTTTCAACTGTTTACCCTCTGAAAAGGGTAAAGAGGAGGACCTTGGGAACTACTAACCAGTCAGCCTCATCTCTGTGCCTCCAAAGATCATGGAACAGATCCTGTCAGAAGCTATGTGAAGGCATATAGATGACAGAGAGGTGTTTAGAGACAGCCAATATTGCTTCACAAAGGACAATTGTGCCTTCTACAATGGCGTGACTGCAACAGCAGACAAGGAAGAGCTACTGATGTCATCTATCCTGCCTTCTGTAAGGCCTTTGACATAGTCCCCCACAACATTCTTGCCTCTAATTTGGAGACACAGGTTTGATGGATGGACTATTTGATGGAAAAGGAATTGGCTGGATGGCCACATCCAAAGAGCTGCAGTCAACAGCTCAATGTCCAAATGGAGATTAGTAATGAATGGCGTTCCTCAGGGATTTGTATTGGGACTGGTACTGTTCAATATCTTTATTAATGACATAGACAGTGGGACTGAATGCACCCTCAGCAAATTTGCAGATGACACCTACCTGAGTGGTGCAGTTGGTTTGCTTGAGAGAAGGGATGCTATACAGAGGGACCTTGAGACCAGGCTTGAGGATTGGACCCATGTGAACCTCATGGAGTTAAACAAGGCCAAGCGCAAGGTCCTTCACCCTTAGAATGAGTGTGGTGAGGTACTGGAACAGGTTGCCCAGACAAGTTGTGGATGCCCCACCCCTGGAAGTATTCAAAGGTCAAGCTGGATGGGGCTTTGAGCAACTCAATCTAGTGAAAGATGTGCTTGCCCAAGGCAGGGGGGTTGGACTGGATGATCTCTGAACATCCCTTCCAACCCAAACCATTCTAGAATCATATGATTCTATAAATGAGAACAAACTCTGTTGGGTTGACTTCATCGCTACCAAAGGATGAACGTGTTCAAATGACTGTCCTTTATCTGAAACTCTTCCTCCTTGGTTTAAAAATTCACTTACTGTGGAGTTTACTCCACTCTCCATCATCATCATCATCATCAAGGAAACCTGGGATTAGCATTGACAACTGCCCATACCTACGGAATATTCTTTTAAATGCAGTATTTCACCATATTGCTCATGTGCTATATAATCATTTTGGGGCCAGCAGTAAGTATATGGTTCGGGACATGGTTTAGTGAGTTAGGTAGTGTGGGTTGATGGTTGGACTTGATGATCCTTGAGGTCTTTTCCAATCTTAATTATTCTATGATTCTATATACAAAGTTTCACATTCGGAGTTTTACTGTCCTCTGAAAAGAAATGCCTGAACTTATACCTTGTGGTATGACTCCAGCAGAGATTCTTGAATCAATTAAGACTTGTACTCATTCCAGGTCCATTTAGAGCACTGTGACTCTGACTTTGTATACAGACACCAAGGTGTTGTCTACACTACGGAAACTTTTTGAAAATTCCTCATGGTTGTTAACACCAATCTTCAACACAGCAGCAATATTGGGGCTACAAGAGATGGAGGAAGAGATGTCCCTTACATATCGATGGATAATCAAAACCAGTTCTGAATATCTATTTATTGTTTTATTAATATCACTCAAATAATATTTAACAATTTTAACTGAAGGTGGCACTGTTTTACAGTTATAACATATTAATAACTTCCAAGAGTACATTTTAGGGTTTCTTTACCATAAGCTCTGTAGCATGAGAACCTGAATTAAAGAACAACCCTGCACAGATAAGAACAGAGAGGGTTTGTTCCCATTTAAGTGGAATTTGAAGCCACTCTGAATTAAAAAGTAAGGGTAAACAAAGTAAATAATAATTCATCCTTTTAAACAACAATGCATCTTTTCCAGGTAATTCAAACTTTAATATGAGCCTCAGTGAATGAGCAAGCTTTCTTTTCTTAGCTTGAGGAAGAACACTACAAAAGCGGTCATTCCTACAGTAGAGAATATAGAAGAGACAAATAAATTTTCAAAATTAATAAATTGGGTTTATCATTGACCAGACTGATCTGAAGATGTAAAAGGCAAGTAGCAATTAAAGTTCTACTGAAAAATCAGAAGAGATCATTCTGGCACAAAATGTGTAAAACAGGAAGAGGGAGGATGTGAAAATGAGGTAGGAAAAGAGCTTACATATAGGTTTCACAAGTGTCACTGCATACTAATTATTATTTTTCAGTATTCGACTACAGAATTATCCAATCAATTCTGTATTATTTCAGACATATTTACCTGGGAGGTATTTGGAGTACAACAGACTCTGTGAATTTAATGCCATATAATACTGCCTCCAAATCAAATTTACTTTAATTTCTCTTATAACTAAAAACCAGACAGCGACTCTGGGAACTAATAAAGCATTGCAGAAGGGTAACTGCTGGAGATTAAAACTGAACTTGCTTTTATCCACCTCAGAATAAAGGTCCAGAGTAGAACATTGTCCTCATTTGAGATATACATTTAATGACAATCACAAGTCATCATAGCTGACAGAATATACTTCAACAACGGATATGGCTCAGTTAAGCTTGCTGAACTCAGATGTCTTGAACCATTTGCTCAAGTGGCCTTAGAAAATCTTCCCAGAGAGAAAGCAGCCAATTTCATGCTTAATAACAAAAGCATAAAGGACTGATTTCTGTTTCAATTCATCATTCTACACTAGACAATGCCAGAAATCAATGGGCAGGCTAGCTAACACTTCAGTTCAGAAAAATGAGTTAGCTAGATCCGTTGTTAAACTACACTCTTTAATTTTCTATCTTTGAAGAAGAACAATGCCCACTTAGTGGTTACTATGCTAGCTACAAAGATCATTGTCTTGAAGCATAGAAAACAATTTCCCTTAATCACCCTTTATTGTGGATAAACCAGGATTTGCCCTACACCTTTTCTCCAGTCCCATATATCTTTTACCTTGTAATCTGGAAGTACTGACACACATACTTTGGCTCCAAGGATCTCCTGAAATTTCCTGAGGACACAGAGGAGACGGGACTGCATGACCTTCATGCACATCTTACAAAAGGGTCCCACCAGTACAGATCACTGGCCAGTGCTGTCCCATAAAGGGAGGTGACAGTAGGAATTCAGGGAGGAAAAATTACAGATAGGGAAATTCTTTCTCAGACTTGCTAATCTTTCTCTGACCAAAAGAACAAGTAATTTTAGTAAAAGTTACAGGCAGGTAGAAATAGCTAAGAAAACCCAAAATCTGTTGAAAGGTCTATGTGAAATGCTTGAGAAAGCACACTGACTGGTGAACACTGATATGTTTGCCAAGGACTAAAAGTGCTTAGAGTAGTTCGAAAACAATGTAACCGAACACTTTCATATGTTACTAACATATTATTCAATGTTTACATGAAGTGGGGAAAGGAAATGGGATTTACAGGGCTATTTACTAAACTTATCTGCAAACAATGAATAGGAAGAATTCCATAATATCAGCTATATTATTAAAAAAATATAATTCACATAGAGGAACCGTCTGGTTTAAATCTGTTCAAACAATCTTGTTGGCAAAAATGGTTGTCTGCATATTAATACCTATTTTAAAGTATAAAGTTGAATCTTTTCTCTATACGTTTGTGTTAACTGTCTTAGCAAGCTAAATATTTTTCTGAGACAAAGCTGACAGAGAATTATTTTTTAGATTATTAGGGTCCTGATATATCTAATGCTATGGCTAACTTATGCTTAATTTCTAGTTCTTTTAAAATATGATTCTTGGGTAGTTCTATTTCCACATTCCACTCTGTTTTAAAGAAGAAATGCAGGAGTCAGTATGTAGTAGAAAGCTGGACCAGCTCTTGGTAAAACCTCTGAGGTTTTCTATGTGTAATTACCTAAATTGCCAGTGGTATAGACATTTAAAATAGCATGAATGTTATGCATAGTAAAGATTTATAATACAATCTATTTTGATCAAAAATAGCACATAGCGACAATAATTTGGGGAACATTTTTTTAATGGTCTACAATAAGAGGAAGGCAAAAGACTGCATCAAAAGCAACTATGAAAAATCAACAGATACAACCTTACACAATGTTGACTGATACTGTTCTGCTGGTATTTCAAGATACTTCAGATGTTGAAGTCTGTACAGTAATGTAAAGTGATACCTTCCAGTTCAGTACTATATGTTTACTGAGTGATTAAGCAGAGTAAAAATAAAATAGATTTTTAGTACTATTTCCAATTCACCAAAACTCATAAGTGATAATTGGAGAATAAAAACATATTTCAGTACTGTTTCCAGTTTGCCAATACTATTGTCAGTGCTAAAGACCTCTTTTTTGACTCAAGACTTTTAAACAACGCTGTGAATTAACTTCCACTGGCAGACTCCCCAGTGCTACTGCTGTCTTCCAGCAATGCCTGTACTTGCTTCTGTCAACCCCTTTTCAAGGCAATAGATGAGTGCAGATGTAATTAAAATCATCATTGAAAAACATGGGATGGCAGAAGCAACCATGAAACAACAGGGCTACACAATAAATTGTCAATAACCCATGGTCTTAAGGAAGAGGTCATAACCAGTCCTTCATCCTTGTTATTGGTTTGCATTTTACTTTAAGACTACTATCTGAATTTTAAAAAGAATATACTCTTCTTCCTGAAAACAGATATTTATGCTGCCCCTGTGGCTGTACAGTC
Source organism: Pterocles gutturalis (assembly GCF_000699245.1). Lineage (NCBI taxonomy): Eukaryota > Metazoa > Chordata > Aves > Pterocliformes > Pteroclidae > Pterocles > Pterocles gutturalis. Next base: position 25,947 of record NW_010138432.1, read on the forward strand.
ATTATGAATAGACCACCCAGTACAACATGTCTTAGGGCTGTTCTTGCACTTCTTCTCTGGTAGACCTTGCTCTTGGAGCAGCTGAGTGAATGAGTGGCTTCAACTCTTTATGACATGATGAGATAATGCCCTGCCACGACATGATCAGCTGCTAATACTGGTAGTCAGAGAGAGTGGGGGATACAGCAGTGGGCAGAAAACGGGGGAGAAGGGGACATGGAAGAGATGAGGGGTGGGGAATGAAGGTGATGACAACGAGGGCCAGTGAATGGTGGGAGAAGAATGGTGAGAAGGATGGGAGGAAGAACAGTCTAGAAGAACGGTGGGAAGAATATTGGGAAAGACTTGGGGAGAAGACTGGGGGCAAAATCCCGGGAAAGACTCATAGGGAAGTATGCTGGGAAAGACTGGAGAGGAAAAAATGTGCGTGAATAAAAGGTAAGCTCTGCGCAAATCCAGGGAAAGAATGGTGGGGTGAAATCGAGGAGAATGGGGATGAAGAGTGGTGGTGAGGAATGGTAGGGAGAATACGTGGGAAAACTGGGTTGAATGGCAAGGAGAATGGCGGGGAGGATGGGGGAAGAATAATGGAGGGAGGAATGTGGAGAGGAATGAGAGGATGAACATAAGGACAATGACAGGAAAGAATGAGGAGTAGAAGGGAGGAAAAGTGGGGAAGAAAGAGGGAAGGAGCGGGCAAGGATGGAGGAGGGATAAGGGAAGAATGCAGGGAAGAATGGTGGGGAGAAATGGGATGAGAACGGGAGAATGGGGAAAGAG
>NW_010138432.1:26757-60636 GCF_000699245.1 Pterocles gutturalis
AGAATGGGGGTAAGTATGAGTAAGAAGGAGGGAAGGAGAGGGGAGGAAGGGGAAGGAGAGGGGATGGAAAGGGAGGAAGACAGGAGGAAAGGCATGAGGAAGTGGGAGAGAAGGAGCAAAAAGGTAGGAAGAAGAGAGAAGAAGAGGGATGGGGGTGAGGCAGGTGTAATGGGGGAGTGTCAGGGGAATATGGATAGGAGAATGGCAGAAGATGGTGGAGGACAGAGGGAAGATTGGGTTTGAAATAGGGAAAATTGAGGGGAGTGAATCAGGGGTCCTCTCCCTTTCCACTTCTCACCTGCTTCTGCTTGCAGCAGGTAATACTGTGTGCCCAATCACTGATGTGCCCTGTGCAGGCAGTAACATGGCAAGTAAGCATGGTAAGGAGAGATTTGCTTCCCTTTATTGCCAAGGGTAGTGGCACACAGCTGTGATGACCTGGCCTTTATGCTGGTAGAAGTAGCAGCACTGAGAAAGTTTTGACTTAGTTACACACCTTGGAAATTTACAACTCTCTGAAAGCAAACATAGAAATAAAAGTTGCCAAAGTACAGCACAGTTCTTAAAGCCTTCTATTGTCCCACAAATTCCAGGTCCTCCATTTCAGTTAGAAAAGTATTTGATGAAACAACCTTAACCATTAACAAAAGTTTAATTAAAGCATCAGAAAGCACAATAAACTTTTCATAGTTCAACAAAAATGCTCCTCTCACCAATTCATTTCTTCTCCCTCAGGAAGAGAAAACAAAAGGGGATTAATCTCATTTACAGAGTGAAAAACAACACTGAACGCACTTTTTGGCAGGGGGCAAGGGGAAGGTCTCCAGCTGGTTCTCATCTATATGCCATGATTCTTCATTTAGTTTACACTATTAAACTCAAAAACTCGGCTTTAATCTTAACTATTACAGTATGCCTCAGAGTAGATTCTATCATGTAGCATCCTTGATACAGTTTCAGACTCTGGCAAAACATCATCCCTCAAACTGGTCATGGCCATATGGGTAGTAAATGTATCCAACATTTTTTCATTGGCGCCTACATTATTACGTCTTGTCACCAATGGTTTCTCGGGTTTTCAAGTAAATTGTTGCATATACTGTGGTTTGGAGCTGCTGAGATGAAGCCCTACATTTATCTGTATACAGCCAAATCCTTTTTTGGAACTTTTTTTCCTTCTAATGAACTAACATCTGTCGAAAAAAAAAAAAAAAAAAGTCATGTTTCCAGAAAGCTGTACAAAAATGAGAGGAAACAAAACAACGGAACACTGCCAAGAAGATATTGTTGCCAAGTTGTACATGATAAAAAACAGCCTAGAAAATGATGGGTGGACAAAAGTGGGCATCATACCTGATCTGTCTTCATTTTGTGAATCACACCTTCTACATAATTCTGGGATAGTCTTGAGAGAAGTTACAGAATACTGTAAAAAAGAAAAACATGTATACGAAGTAATTAATTTAAAAGATAAAAAGTAAGACTTTCAAGAGGTCCTGATGTCATGGACACAGCCTAAATCTACCAACCCAAGGGTACTTCCAGCAGGCTGACGGTCTCAGGTTGCATGAGAAAAGCAGATGGCATCTGCTTTTGTGTCTCGCCTCAAGGCATATTAAGCAGACTTCCAAAGATACAGCAAAGCGTTCCCGACCTCAGATTTCTCCTTCCTGCAGATCACCATTATTCAAGTCACAAATACATCTTACAGATCCATCCTTTCCATGGAATGCAAGATACATCAAAGGTGAGAACAGATCTAGGCTTCACAGTAAACATCAAGGGTTTCACTTTGCCCATCTGGGCATCTATTATGGTCTTTATATTGCAAGATAGCTCATGCTTAAAAATTAGAATTCAAGGCTTCACAAACCAACCCATAAAAGTAATGCAGAATACCTGCACCTTAGAGGTCTGTTTTCAGAAAGGGATGCATGTACATACACACACCGAACGACAAGCTCTTTTCTCTAATTTAGGCTTTATTAAAGCAAACTTGCATTATTACTTTGATGTGACAGGATACACCTGATATTAACCAGTATGTTATTCTCTGAATTAAAAGGGAAAAAAAAACCCAGAGGTGACATACGTATCTTACTAGACAGAAATATTTTTCTTATAAACTTGTGGAATACCCTTGGTAAGACACATGATCCAATGCTATAAAACTACACATTCTGACATATAGAACTTAAGTTACTTAATAGCAAACCTTCCTTAATCAAATGCCTAAATGTTACAGGAATCTTCACTTAAAATGAAAATCATTATGTCTGTGAAAGATCAACAGCTTTCCTCATACAGAAAACCCTATTAAAAACAGTATTTTGGAAGCTAAATCAGAGAAAAGCATTTAGGATTAGCACAACTGAAAATTTTTAAAGAATACATAAACACCATATGTTTTCAAAGAAACAGATATTTTTAGCTGGTGTGCTATTGACCAATGAAGCAAAACAACTACATATAAAACCACATGAACTTTCCACACAAAAAGGAAATGGTCATACATTGTCCTTTTTTGCTGACAGTTCTTCATTCAAAGTTTGACGTGCTTCTAATGCACAGCTGGCAATCTACTTCGAAATAATCTGAAGTCGACTTCATGTTACCAATGGCAGAATTAATATACTTCTCTGGTGCAAGTTTAAGACGGTTGCTCAATTGATTGCAGTTACTTTTTGATGTCTCAAAAACCTCCCATGCCTTACTTTTTCCCTTGCTGGCCTGATTCAGGGATGTATTGAGAAACCTCAGCTACAACAAGAATCTCTCATAAGTATTCCCAGGATCAACATTGAACTTATTAATTAAAACGTGTAGCGGCACACCACAGAACTACCCAGTGACTCCAATCCCCATTAAACAAGGCGTTGTCTATAAGGCTGTGATGGCTCCAGGATGTGACAGCCTAAAGCAACAAAGAGTAGAACAGAGACAGGGAGAAAGATGCTAATAAATGCAAATTAATACAAGTTAAACACACATATGCACAAACACCATGTGCTGTGCTTCACTTGAGTTATTGTTTAATAAAGATTGAGCTGTTAAGCTATACATCTTGCTATTTCAGCACAGACTCAAAAGGCAATGTTGAACTGGTCTTGAAAGATTCTTAAGACAGTCCAAGGAATGTCTCCAAGGAATATGGTAGCTTCGTAAGACCAGCTGGTGCAGTTTAAACTATTACATAGTTTGTAATTCAATTAGAATGAGGCCTTTTGTATTCCATTGCTATGTGTTTTGTCAGGCAACCTCAAAAACAGAAAATCATTTTTTGTTTCTGTTTTTGTTTTTTTTCTTGTTCTTTCCTGGAAAAACAGATTTTTTTTTTATTTTTCAATACTGCACTAAAATGTATTCAGTTACCAGCTCCCATCACCAAAAATCTATTAAATGCTATAAATGTGATTATGCATTTTAATCATATTGGTTTGATTTCATTAACAGATTTCCTCCCACTCCCCTCTGTCCTCAAAGACTTCTGTGTATTTACATTTCTGTGATGTGTATCTTGTGGTCAAGATGTGGTGAACTGTCTTTTGGTCCAGGAAGCAACTGAAATTTCTCTTTAGAGTGGACCTTTCCCAATCATAAGCACAACCCATTGACAGCTCTTCCCTCTAGAACTACTATCTCTCATTTTCTAGCTTCAGCTCTGATCATCAGTAATGTTTGTTAGCTTTTCATCCAACCAAAAATTTCAAGGTTACTAGTGATAATATCGCAGAGGGACAGCAAAAGAGGTTGAGATTGCAACCCTTCTCTAGTACATAATTTTAGACATAATGCTTACTCAATGGCATTTAAAATTATTTTTCACTTTTCATTCAATAATTTTAAATTGTTTTACATACAAAATTAGACACCCTTTCTCACATTTCACCATTAGATTAACCAAGTCAAGCAGAGTTGAGGGCCATGCCCAAAGGTATAAGTGACAATATGAGAACTAAGCGCATCAGATCGCTTTATTAGTCAACACTTACTGTGGTCTTTGGTATTTAGCTGAAATGCGCTGCAGTTGACAGTGAAATTCAGTAACAAAACTAAGTGCCTCTTCCCAGTATAATGCATGTAATGGCATTTTTGACTGCTGTTTGAGGTTTGGGTTCTTTTTCTGCATTTAAAGCATGCCTATGTCCAGCCCAAAATAGTGAATTTCAGTAAACCCCTTAAGAACTTTGTAAGATGGAAGAAGAGCATCAACAGCAAACAAGAGACAAGAAGCAGTAACAAGTATTCCAGGCAAATGCAAGATATTCCCAGTTTTCTTCAACAAACACTAACAATTCAGAGGAAAACGGAAGCTCCCTTATCATACAAAACTTTTTTTTCATTCTGTGAAACTGCACTACAGAATTGGCATTAATGCAAATGTCAACCTTTTGAATTTCACATGATTCCCAAATTTTAATGCGATGAATTTTAGACCAAACACATGAGAAAAACCACTTCATTTGCTAGTAAGGCTGGTCTGTGCTGTGGCACTTGCCTGCCACTTGCAGACTCACTTGTGTCTCAGAAGTATCAGAAAGACGAAATACTAGATCATGAGTAGTAGCTTAGAAATGTATACACAAAACAGTAAAAAAATTGTAAATTAAAACCCAAAAGTTATGGTTTAACATCCTGTTGTGGAGAATACCTTTAATGACTCCTGAAATGGAGTCAAAGAGCAAAGTTGGACGCATAGTGTGAGAGAAGGTAAAAAAAAAAAAAAAAAAAGAGAACTATCAATGAGTTAATCATCTGGGTGGGAAATTAACCTGATGCAGTCAGTGACCGTGCCTGCACAGCTATGTAGGACCTTCTATGCTGAGCCTTGAAGTCCTGGTCACTGGGCAGGCAAAGTCTGTCTGTGTATTGCCTGTACACCTGTGTAAGCCTGAGGGGTGACCCAGCTCTTCCTATGGCCAAGGAAAGGTGACAGCAGGCTCAGGAAGTGCCTCATGCCAAGGAAATGGGAGACCAGCAGACTGGCCATACTCCTGATCATACGTAGTTTACATCTGCCCTGCTAGGCAAGGATCGATGTGAGTAAGTTTTACAAGCTCTTTCAAAATACCTGAAAATTCAATAGCTGTTTGTGTTTGAATTCACTTTCAAATTACACACAGTCCTGCACCAGCACCACTGAGCCAGGCTTTGATTGATGCAGAGCTATTTGAATGATCAGAGCAATAATCTACACACTCAAGCCCAAATAGTTTACAAACATCTAGCACCAGGAGCTCTCGTTATGACTAGGTCATTTGGTATTATTTCTGTAACCCAAGAAATAAAACAGTTTCAATTTGCACAATTGCCAATGCAATAGAAATCCTGCATTTTAATTAAAGGATTAGGAAACCTTCAAATAACCATAACGACAGCATGAATACATTTATGGGTAAAATCAAGGCTACTAACGGGAAAAAGGGGAAGGTTTAAAACACTTTTAATCTTATAGTGTATCTATATCATTTAATGCAACTTAAAGGGCACAGTATTTTTCTTCCTTTCTGTGAGTAGTTATTCATGAAGAAATAAATTAGAATATTCAGCGTGGTTGCTTAACACTATTGCAGATGGAATATTATTTTTATTTAATGTAAACAAGAGTCCCAGAAACCTACTCTGCTGCCTAAACTACACTCAAATATACTATACCAGATGGATCTGGAATAGAACTACCTTAGTTAGCAGAATAAGCATCGTATTTGCATTCCAGGGCCTGAGGGAACTGGTAGATGTACTTGCTAAGCCCCTCTCAGTCATATTTGAAAAGTCATGGCAGTCAGGTCAAGCCTCCATTGAACAGAGAAAAGGGAATATATCCACTTTTAACAAGGGTAAAAAGGAGGACCAACCAGTCAGCCTCACCTCAGTGGCCACTACGACCATGGAACAGATCCTCCTAGAAGTTATGCTGAAATATCTGGATGACAGTTAAATGACTAGAGGTAGCCAACATGGCTTCACAAAAGGCAAATTGTGCCTGATTAATCTAGTGGCTTTCTGCAATGGAGCAACAAGAGCTATGGATGCCATCTACCTCAACTTCTGTAAGGCCTTTGGCACAGTCCCACTCAACATGGTTTTGAGTGGATTATGGATTTGATGGATGGACGGTTAGATGGATATGGAACTGACCATGTCCAATGAGTTACAGTCAATGGCTCAATCTCCAAGTGGAAACCAGTAATGAGTAGTGTCCCTCAAGGGTGCATATTGGAAAAAATACCATTTAGCATCTTAATCAATGACATAGACAGTGGGTTGCAGTGTACCCTCAGAAAGTTTTCACATGACCAAGCTGTGTGGTGTGGTTGATATGCAGGAGGGAAGGGAGGTCATCCAGAGGCACTCTGACAAGCTTGAGGATTGGGCCAATGCAAACCTCATGAAGTTCAAAAAAGCCAAAGTCCTGTACCTGGGTCAGGACAAACACCAGTATCAATACAGACCGGGAGGCTGACAGCAGCCCTGCACAGAAGAACTTGGGGATTCTGGTAGACGAAAAATTGGACATAAGCTGACAACATGCACTTGCAGACCAGGAAGCCAATCACATCCTGGGCTTCATTAAAAGAAGTATGGCTAGCAGGGTGAGGGAGGTGATTCTCCCCATCAGCTCTGCTCTCAGGAGATGCCACCTGGAGTACTGCACCCAGCTCTGGGGCCCCCAGTAGAATAAAGACATGGACCTGTTGAATGGGTGCACAGGAGGGACAAGAAAATGGCTGGAGGACTGGAAGACCTCTGCTATGAAGAAATGCTGAGAGAGCTGGGGTTGTTTAGCCTGGAGAAGAGAAAGCTGCAGAGAGATGTTTTTGTGGCCTTTCAATATATATAGGGGGCTTGTAAGAGAAATAGAGAAAGACTGTTTACCAGGTTCTGAAGTGATAGGACAACGAGTAACTGAAAGAGGATCAATTTAGATTGAATATAAGGAAGACATTTTTACTGTGAGGGTGGTGAGACACCGGAACAAGTTGCCCAGAGAAGTGGTGGATGCCCGTAACTGAAGATTGTATTGTGTTTATGTGGTGAACTAGTAAGGGGGGCTGCAGAGGTGGCTTCTGTGAGAAGACAACATGGGCTACCCTAATGTGGGACAGAGGTAGCTCCACCTGGGTCCAAGAAGGACCTGCCGCTGGCCAAAGCTGAGCCCATCAGTGATGTTGGTCAACTCTGAGATAACGTTTTCAAGGGCAGAAAACACTGAACAGCAGCTACGAGATAGGAGTGAGAACATGTGAGAGAAACATCTGTGTAGACAACAAGCTCAGTGAAGAAGGAGGGGAACAAGATGATCCAGGCATTGGAGTAGATGTTCCCTTGCAGCCCATGGAGAAGACCATGGTGGAGCAGATATTCACCCTGCAGCCCATGGAGGACCTCATGCCAGAGCAGGTGGATGTGCCCTGCCGAGCCCACACTGCAGCACGGTCCTGGCAGAAACTATGGCCTGTGGAGAGAAGTCAGTTTTCTGGCAAAACCTGTGACCCCATGGGGGACCCATGCTGAAGCAGTCTGTTCCTGACTGCACCCTGTGGAAAGGACCCACACTGGAGCAGTTCTGTTAGAACTGCACTCCATGGAAAGGACCCACTCTGGGGCAGTTTGTGAAGGACTGTATCCTGTGGGAGAGATCCCACGCTGGAGCAGGAAAACAGTGTGAGGAGGAATAAGTGGCAGAGATGAAGCGTTATGAACTGACCACAACCCCCATTCTTCCTGTTCCCTTGCGCTGATTGGGGCAGGGAGGCAGATAAGTCAGGAGTGAAGCTGAGCCTGGGAAGAAGGGAGTGGTGAGGGGAGGGTGTTTTCAGATTTGTTCTTATTTCCCATTATCCTATGTTGTTTGATTGGCAATAAATTAAATTAATATCCCCTAGTCTGTTTTGCCCGTGACAATAATTGGTGAGTAATCTTCCTGTCTTCGTGTCTTGACCCATGAGCATTTTTTTTTTCTTTTTCTCCCCATCTTGTTGATGGAAAGGGCCTGATAAGAGTAGCTTGGTGGGCACCTGGTGGCCAGCCAAGGTCAACCCACCACAACCATGGTTTGAGCCATGGCATTTGAACCATGGCAGGGGGGTTGGAACTAGATGACCTTTAAAAGTCCCTTCCAACCGAAACCACGCTGTGAGTCTACGCTTTTGGAGAAAAGTACAGTTTAGTTTTTGTACGTATAAATGCAACGTCAACCAGAAAAAAATAATCCAAAACCACTTACACATCTGTGTGCTTTTTAAAACAAATTCCTGTCTATCTTCTATGTCTATTACATTTCAAACATTTTGGCTGAACTAGTCTACAAGAGTCTCGACTATACACAGTGGTTTTCTAATTCAGGTTAATTTATAAGTGCATAATTTTAACAGCCTTTTTGCTGCCATTATTTTTAGTCAGTACTTGTCTGCACTGGATTAGAACCAGAGGGTCAACAGGAACAATAGAAATTGTTAACACTGATGCTATGCAGCTGCTCCTTCTGGAGCATGCTAATGATAAAATGTGAAGGTCAGGTATCTGTAAATTGTATATGGTGGATGTGAGTAGAGCATGAGAATAATCATGAATCTTGTTCATCTGGATTCTGGCATCAATATCTTTGTTCTCTTACCTGGTAAAGCAGGGAGTAAAACTGCTACCTCTACAATTTGTGCTGGTTTTTTATTCAAGGTTCAGTATCCAATGAAAAGAACAGCCTATTAAAACAGGCAGCCTGAGCTGTTCAGCAGAAAAGTGAGTAACCTAACCCACCAGTATGCAGCAACAGCCACAATGGGAGAGACATGGAGAGGTTACATCTATTATGTTTTACAGTTTTGCAAAAACTGAGTATAGAAACAGATACCAGGACACGATCTAGCATATAACATTAATAAAAAGAATGCTGCCCAGAAGAAGGTATTCACTGAAAATTCACTCATTGTCTTGTAATATTTTGGGCATTTGCAATATTCCTCTTTAATAAAAATTCAATGTTACAATAGGTAAAAATAAAATTGTCTCCAAAAGGAATCTGTCTGCAAATAAAGCATCTGGAATGTTTTAAAATAAATCAAGAGTTTCAAATGCTAAAGGGAAAACCAAGCCCTTTGTAAAAAAAAAGAAATCAGACTATGACATTATGAAAAAAGTGGAAGGAGATGGCAGCACACTTTCTTTGATCTGAAAATGGAATTAATAATTTTCTTATAGTGGATTTAATTTATGTATTCAAGTACACTGTTAATAAGACATTCAGCATATTAGCAACTCTATTAAAAAAGCAGAAACATTAGCAGTGGAGTATTATTATGAGTAATAGAATATACTGTATCAGTGCTTCCTATAAAAACTACTAACAATGTAGATGAACAGTATTTTTGCTTGCAATAGCAGGTGCATTTCTTTTAGTTGTGACACTACACACAAACCCCCAAAGTCTTTCTGCCTCTTTCTATACCATATCACAGGCAGCTACGTCCCACCTACTGTCAAAATCTTGGTGTATTTGGAGATGGCTACTGGTGTAAAGGGCAGAGTAACAACTTACATGAAAAAGCAACATTTCAGAGGTGAGAGAGGCAGGAAGTTTTTTACAACCGAAATACATTAAATTGAAAAAAAGGCAAACATAACTTTGTTGTCTCAGGCTAGCATTAGAGAGCACAAAACTCATTCAAAGAAATAAAACTCACTTAATAATTGGATATGCAAGTTATTTTTACCACCTGAAGGAGACGAATCAAGTTTTCCTTCCAAGCTTATTAGGGATTTTCCTTACAAAACACCTGATTTTTATTCAAGATTAAATCTATTTAAACATTCCTATATATGAGGTTAAAAGGAATGTAGCTTCTAACAATAGTATTGTTTGTTAGATCAGTATTGAGATATCTAAGATTCTCTCAAACTGAGCAAATAACATAGGACTTGTACTTACTGATATATCATCACTGAAGTCTATTTCATCCAAATCAAGGTATTCAGGGGCTTCCATTATTCTTCTATGAACATTTTGGGTGAGTCAGCACAGTAGTAAAGACCTAATTAAGAAAAGAGAAATGGGTTATCTACTAAAGAGTCAAAACCCCACAGAAATGGTTTACTGTAGTAGCTAGATTAATGAAAACATTTGATTTGTATAGTAAAGTCTTTCATAACTCAATCTTAAAAGCCAAATACTATATGCCATCTCTACTTGCCATATCATGAAGAAGCCATTTCAAGTAGGGAGAATAAAGTGGTACTTGAACTGGAAGTCAAAAATACTTGATCCAGCATCACTCAGTCCTTCTAGAAGTTCAATATAGGTGCAAAGACCTAAGCGGTTGAAGGACCCTCCTGACCTCATAACCACAGCTTTCTAATGATGCATCTTCTAAGGATGCGGTTATTTTACTGGCCTAAACATAGCAGCTTCTGTTACTACAGTTTTCCTCTGCTCAAGAAGGCAGAAAAGAATAGAGAATCACGCCATGCACAGAAAGCAAAGTTCTGTCACACCTTATCCCCACTTCTCTGTACAAGCAGACTAGCACACAATGCAGTCAGTGCTTTACAAATGGATGATTACCTCTCCTCAGCCTGCAAGTGCACTTCCCCCAGAACAGTAACAAGGCGAAACCAGAATTATATCAACATGCACTGATTATCAGAGGTCCTAACCATTTCCTCACAGCAAGGGAAAAAGAAGAGAAAACTCTCTTTCAAAGCAAGAAATTTGGCTGGAAACTTCAATACGTAATTCTGAATAAACTGGAACTTAAACAACCAGGAGATCAAAGACAATAAAACCCCCCTTACTTTCTTAATCCTAACTAGAATGTATTATCACTACAGACAAAAGTAGACTTTACAACAGACTTAAAGGTAGAAAAGAAAGTCAATTTAAAGGAAGCTGAAAAATAAAAGTGATAATGAATTTTTAAATAATGTGAAGAACTATGTAAGTGGTAAGTACTGCTATGGAAGCAAATGAAATCCTTCTAGTACTTGCACATAACAAAATGAAATTCCTGAAGGCAAAGAAGAACAGAAGCCCAGTTTATTCATATGACAACTGTCAACAAATATGTTTACAAATAATGAAGTCAGCTGTGTAGGTCTGAATAAAATCACTGTACAAAACATTTATATGCCATTAAGAATGTCCTAGGGAAGGGGTTTGAAGAAAATGCTTTTCTGCAGGTGTTACACTTATCAGTAAACAAAACCTCAGTCATTAAATCTCTTTCATAGCACCCCAACCAAGCACAAAGCTGATCTTAAGACACCTGTTCTTGAAAAGTAATTAGAAGAACCAAGAGGCAAATCGACAGTATTAAACTGAAATAGGTGGGAAAGCAAATTTTTATTTCTCACCAAGTTACTGAAGGCATAGTACTATTCATCATCATTTTCTCTTTAGGTGAAAAAAGAAAAAAATAAAAGCATGGGTTGTCTTTAATGTAGTAGGATATTTCTGCTCCTTGCAATATGAGAAGGAAGGAACTCCAGGAAAGGAGAAACTGGAGAGAAGGCAGCACATAAGAACAATCTCAGCTACCTATTATTGGCTCTCATGGTGGCTGTTAGACTTGAGTGAAGCACTGGGAAAGGAGATGGCTACAAAAAGGGAAAAATAGTATAAAGCGCTCAGTCCAACCTGATATGAGGAAACAGAAGTGGCTATAATGTGAAACTAATTGGAAGTTTTTCATCCTGTACAATTCACAAATGCCAAGTTTATTCTTAGAGGGAACCATGAAAATCAGACAAAATCCTTGCAATGAAACGAATTAGCCGTTGTACAAAGGGGTGACACATTCAAATCTGCAGATTCTTTTCCACATTAGAGATTTTGCTTTCTTAACAGAAACACAGAATTTCAGGGTTTTTTTTTAAGATTTATGCTTTAATGTGTTGTATTTGGGTGACATTACAGCTTACTTGTGGCAAAGGGCACCGTCACTCTATTGAGCTTGCATGGCAAGGTTTTGGTAGCAGGGGGGTTACGGGGATGGCTTCTGTAAGAAGATGCTGGAAGCTGTCCCCTTGTCTGATAGAGCCAGTGCTGGACGGCTCCCAGATGGACCTGCCACTGGCCAAGGCTGAGCCCATGAGCAACGGTGATAGAGCCTCTGTGATCACATATTTAAGAAGGGGGAAAAGCCAAATTATTAAGTCAGTTTTAGAAGCAAGATAAATGCCACCTCTGTATGTACTGTCCTACCCAAATTACAGGACTGTAGAATCAACCCAGTATCATTCCATAAGGTGAAACATGTATGAAGTAAGAATGAGAACTTAAAGTTTAACGGTTAAAGACATACATAGACTGTATCACATACAAATAGCCTAAAACCAAACCACAGCTTCACTGAGTCAGTTTTTCACCAGGACTAAATGGTTTAAAAAAAACCCCACCCAGTATGTTTAAAGATCAATGGAAGAGATAAATGAAGCTACCCTAAACATGCCATATAGTAAGCCAGAACCAAGAAGTGACCTAAAGACTTTATTTTGCAATTAAAACTGATCTATTCAGGTAAAAAAGCTCTGTAGTTTTAATAAAAGAACTACTATTCCTGGTTACCACTTATTTCAATATTTTAGAACAAAAAGACCTCAACCTTTCAAACTTACTTTTTTGTTCTAAACTGCAAGAAACCATTGAGGCAAAAAAATGTTGCATCCATCCACAGCTGATGAAAGGACTGCATTTCACATAGAGATGTACAAATCTCATCGTGCTAGTTCCCAGTCTTGCAACTTTACTTCTCCAAAATGCAATCTTCTGTCTTCTCAAAACATAAAGACTACGAAACATACAAAGGCTGAAGAGAAAGTTGGTAACCGAAACAAACACACTTTCTCTATGGAACACTTCTCTTTACGAAGATAGTGTTCAGTTATATGTAAAGAAAGGGCAAGTGACTCATGCATTCTGTTTGCTAAAAGATTTTTGTTTTTTTCTTGATGAGGTAAAACTGGACAGCAACTCAGGATGAATACTATGACCAAATAAGATTTCCCATGACTACACTTACAGTCTTATTCAAGAGGTGCACTTTTTTGATACTATTTAACATAGTAGAACTACACAATGTATAATGCAAAACACATGGTAAGGATAGTACTCAGAGTTGTGGCTATTTTGAGACCTTTGCAATGGCTGAATCCAGTCTATTATCAGAAATATAAACAATATGAATAGCATTCACAAGCAGATCATAAGCACAGCTGGTCAAATTCAAGGTAAAAATAATTGCAACCAAAATTGCAAATGCCAGCAATGGACGACATGAGATGAATAATGTATTTCCAGCATCAGCACCAAAGCAACACAGATTACTATCTCTAGTCTGCCAGCAGAAAAGTCTGACATTTAACTGATTAATTTTCTTAACTGTATTTTGGAAGCTAGCCACTAAATGTTCCACAAAACTTTAACTCCAAAAAGGGCATTTCTTGTCTGGGAATTTGGTTTGCAGAGAGACACATACATACACATTTTACACAGGTAAAGGAAATCCTGTCTGTCCTCGGGATTGTGATGGTTTTACCCTTGGCTGGGAGCCAACCCCACAAAACTACTTGCTCACCCTCCCCGCTTTTGGGGATGGGGGAGAGAATTAAAGGGATAAAGGAAAAAAAGACTTGTGGGTTCAGGTAAGAACAATTTAACAACTAAACTACAATGAAATTGAAAATAAGGGTATATACAAATATACAAATGAGTGGTACACAGTGACACTGCCCCCCCACCCGATGACCAAGGCTCAGCCCGTTCCCAGCTAATGACCCTGGAGCACAGATAGTCCCAAAACTGTACTCCTGGAGCAGAGATAAGAGCCTGAGCATCCCAGATCGAGAGCTGACCAACAGAGGGAGACGACCCAGCAAGAAGGACCACGCAGAGGGAGCCAACCTGGAAAAAGAGCTGACCTGGCGCAAGAAGGGATGAGCTTCCAGAGAGCCCTCACCTATATACTGGGCATGACAGGCATGATATGGAATAGACCATTGGCCAATTTAGGTCTCAATCCCAGACCTAGCATCAAACCCTAGGCTAGTAATTGGGCTGTGCTCCCTCACAGCTCCCCCTGTACCTGTGCAGATGCTGGCACAGCAGAGAAGCTGAAAACTTCAGAGAAGCTGAAACAACCTCGACTGTCCTGGCAGCAACTATAAACATCAGTATGTTATCAGTTTTCTTCTCAGCACAAATCCAAAACACAGCCTCCTACTAGTTACTATGAAGAAAGTTAACTCTGTCTTAACTGAACCCAGGACAAGGATTCACAGCTAAAACTGAAAAAAAACATAAACATCACCTATATGTACTCAAGCAAAAGTATTTTTTGTAGTTTGATTAAACAGTTCCACCAGTGGACATCATCCAGGTAAAAATTACCACACAGAAATGTGATAATAGCAGTATCAGTATAATAACATATTGCATATATTGTATTGCAACATATACTAAATAGTGATTAGGTTGTAAAATAAGAAAAAAAAAAAATCCTTTTCCTTTTCAAACAACAGCAACAATCCTTACTGGTTTTCCAAAACATGGATTTCCTCAGATGGTGTCTTTCTCAGCTAAAACTAGTTGTCTGAACTCAGATCCTGTTTCTGACAAACATTCAATACAATGAGGTGAATGAGTGTATAAGTCTGTCTGAGCTGGAGTCAGCACCCCCCCAGCAGCCCCCACAGTGCTGAGCGCTGCCCTGGCAGCCAGCAGGGGGTGTGTCACACGTCCTGGGAGGGGGCGGAGCCGGGACAGCTGACCCGGATTGGCCGTTCCATACCATGTGACCTCAGCTCAGCCATAAAAGCCAAGGGCAGGGAGGAGGAGGAGGGCATTTGTTCCTGTGTTTGTCTCCAGGAGCAGTTGCTACACATACTGAAGCTCTGCTTTCCTGGGAAGTGGCTGGACATTGCTTACTGAGGGGAAGTAGAGAAGAACATCTTTGTTTACCTTTTGGTTCTGTGCATGGCCTTGGCCTTTGCTGTAATTAAACTGCTTTTATCTTGACCCACGAGTTTTTCATCTTATTCTCCCCCTTTATTTGCTGAAGGGTGGTGAGAGAGGGGCCTGGTGGGCACCAGGCATCCAGCCAAGGTTAACCCACCTCAGTGAGGAAAAAAAAAGAGCAAAGAAAGTAATTCCCAGTAAAACAAAATTTTTTAAAAAAACAATGAAGTATTAGATCCAGGGAACAAAACCATTAATTTCTGCAGACACTAAGACTCCACTCTAGACTGATGGTGTGCATTAGCTACAGGTGAAATGCTTGTAGTGTTCCCAGATTTCTTCATTAAGCTAGATCAAGCCTTGGATTTGTCTCAACACACAGCCTCAAAAACCAGTCACACTAAGAGCAATCCCTAGGGGCTGGCATGCTTTTTGAGGATGAAGAAGACTCAATGTGGGAATGGCAGGGAACAGTCCTGCTGCTGACTTTGTATTGTGAACCCAATGGCCACAGCATTATCCACACTAACACAAATCAGGCAAGAATAAGGCCACATGGGAGAGCATTAGAGCATTTGCTGTCTGTCAATTAAATGAGTGAATAAAGAGCCTTGTATGGCAGGCAGAAAGTAAGCAAGGATCAGGTTGAGTTTCTTGTTCTATTTGCTCAATGCAAAACTGTGGAGTAAAAAAGCATAACTGATTTGTAGTGATTCCTTTGCAACAAGGTTGTAGCAAATTTGGTAGCTTCAGAAAAGAATCTGATCCAGTACCTCAGCCAAAAACAGTCTCAGTGCTGCATGTGAAAGACTAAATCCAAAAGGAAGCACAAGGGAAATGTCCTTTATTGAGCCAAAACAAAACAACTAATCGACACTGCATCATTTTAATTATTTATGGATACAGAAATAACAAGATCAAATAACAACAAAAAGATCTGCTGTCAATTACTTGTCTGCTTCAGTTATAACTCTAAGAAATCCTACTAAATACCACATGAGATTTTATTTTCCACATCTCAGAACTACTATACCAAAATACTTGGGGATTTACTTAAACATTCAATCAAATACAAAGCAAATCAGATGTAAATACTTCTACTGCAGTTGGCAAAAGGCTGTTTCCTTAAGAACAGTTAATATTAAAGATTTAGGCTTTAAATGCCAGAATGCTGTGACGGTTGATTTTTAATTAGGGGATAAGGTTACATTTTACAATTATAGGTCTGAGACAACAAAATAAACATATTGCCCTTTCCTAAGCATCAGAGGCTACAGTAGCTCAAGATGAACAAGACTCATGTGCAGAAAGGAAAGACTTTATATCTTTAATTTAAGCACACAGTATGTTTCAAGTAATGCTTGAAATCTGGTGTCTCAATTTTATTCCCTAACATTAAGAAATATCTAAAGCATAAAACCAAGTTTCTTCACTTCCAAACAAACAGAACAGTGCAATGTTACGTTATCTTAAACCTATTTAGCATCCAGTGAAAAGCCCAACACCCAATTAAAATCTACGATTCAGGAGGGCACATCATCTGTCAGCAGCAGGAAATATCCTGAACTTTGAATTCAGTTCCTCCATCCTTATGTTCCACTCTAACAGTGAAGCTCTACCAAAAATGTATTTGGCCTTGTAATCCTATTTACTACACAGTATAAGGAAAGCACTATAGTACGTACAAGCGTAATTAGGGGATATGGAAGCTGCACTACTGAATGAAAGCAAAAAAGCTCGGCCACTGGGTCCTAGCAAAGCTAGTCTGGGCCAACACCGCCCCCTCTCCAGCTATCCCACTTCTTACTGCTTCTTATGCTCCCTGGTGCCTAGCTGTGTGCCATCTCATATTAAAGATTACATGTTCTTTGAGATGGGTGTTGCGTAGTCACTCTACAATTGTTTGGCTTTTTGCATAGACTGTGTCCTTGTCCATTAATAAAGCTCCATGGCACAAGAGTAACCCCATTAAATAATAAACATGATGGGAATCCACTGCAATGGACTCCAAAACAGGTCATATTTGAAGCTTTGTAGGACATTCCCAGGACAACTGAAAATCTTTATTCACCAAATACAGGTGGTGCCTCTGCAGGTGATAAACGCAGAACACAAGGAGAAGGCATCAAAGACATAGACAGCTTGCAGTTTCATCTTTTTAGAACAGAACAGAACAGAGTAGAATAGAATAGAATATTTCACTTGGAAGGGTCCTACAATGATCATCTAGTCATGAGCAATATTTTAAATTTAATGCTATACATTCAAGTACTCCCAGAAGACCCAGATTCTCATTCATATATATATTCCCTTCATTATCTCTAAGGTGGAAATTACCTGGATATAACCAACAAATATGCAAACATGACTTTGAAAATGTAAAGAATGACAGTGCAGCTCAAACGGAGATTAATTTGCTTTTCAAGCATACCACTTTAGCTTCATGCATTCAAATAAAATTACAACCTCACATATGGTTAGACTATGTTGACACTTTTAAGTCATATAGGGTTTGTGATATTATAACGTAGTCTGAAGTCCATTGGGCAACCAAATTTTGTATCCTTCTAGGGCTTCTAAAATGTTTTTTCTAATTACGTGAAATAACATTTTTTCTATTACTTGTCATGGCTCAGTGTCTGGATTGTCTCTTACTGACTGAGCACCTCTCTTGCACTAGTTTGCTCTGTTTACTTTTCTTCCTCCTATGTAAGCCAAGAAAAATACATCATGCAAAAGAAATTATCTGTTCAGTCAAATTTAAAATGCAAAAATAAAAAAGGGAAGGCTCAATAGGATGGGCAGAGATTTTAAAGAGTAAAGACGAATTTAAAATAACAGTTTATTGTAAACAAAAGGAATAGTTAACAGTGAGGCTGAAAAATGATGATTTATTTCAGTGAAGGAATTAATTCTGAAACCAAGATTACCTTATCCCTTATCACACTTATTCAGAGGTTTTCCTGAGTTTAAAAGTTCACAGCAGCAATTCATGATTGATTGAAGTATGATACTTCCAAAGCAAGTCAAAATAAAAGCACTGCTTGTAATCACCATGCAAGTGCCATCAGAGCACAAGCTACACTGACAGCAAAAGGAATGAAGCAAAGCACAACAATTTTCCAAGACCAAAAGATGGTATTTTTAAAATTTAGCTTCAGAAAAACTGCATTCCAGACATGCAGAAACAATCCACCCGCAGCTCTGAAGAGACACAAATATTGAGCCCAGTTGTGCTCCTAATGAAATCAATCCATATTCAGCACTGGTTTTAAATAAGAACAAAGGTATTTGTTTCTGGTCAAATATAATCGAACTTCTTCCAGTCACCTACCTAGACCTCAAGATCGCATCTTCACCCGTATTGCTTGAATGTAAAGCAATCCTATGGAGTCTTAAGGGAGACAATTTCAAAGAAGTCATGTGGAGGTAGGCAACAACATATGGTTCACCTACTTGATCTTCTGCCCCCATGAATTGCACAGAAAATCCATCATAACCTGAGGCATTTTAACATCAAGTATTTTCAACAATTACAATGACTGACACTATGTAGTCTGTAAGCAACACATATGTCAGGATGCACAGAGTGAAGACAAAGTATGCTTATTAAGACACAGTTCCTCGTGTTTGTTGGGGATTTTTTAGTACACTAAATAGCACTCCACATAACTTACAAAAGCCCGGTGTTACTCCAAGGATGATATCTGAGCTCCAATGAAGTTCAAGCAAGCTTTGCTGTTAATATCTGTGTGACTGAGACGTCACCCACCTTAAGGCAAGGAGTGTCTATTTAGCTATTGGGAATTACTTCATCCTTGCTTTTCTAAATATCACTCCATTTAGTGCTCTCATGAATAAGCATTACATTTAATACTAAAAGAGAGTGATTCTACTTTTTCATTTCCAAAATAAAACAGTAACGTAACAAAAAGAAATCAATAATCAGGCTACTGAGTGATCTGACTAACTGAAGAGTTGCTTTTATCACAACTTGAACTTTGCTCACTGCAAACCACCCCAGATTTCTCATAATAAAACCATCTTTTCCACCCCATGGTTTTATATTTCCTTCAAGATTCACGCATAAAGAAAACTGGGCTCAAAGCATTCAGCCAGAATACACACACTTGAGCATTCTGGAACAAGGCCTAGAAAAATAAACTTGTTTGTTTCAATTAGCTTTGAAGGAGAAACCTTTGGAGTTGGAAATTCATCGGTGTTATTTTAAAACTGAAACAGCCTACATGATTCAAGCACTATACAAAAGCTAACACACTGTCTGCTTAACTTTGATGACAGGATCCAAACAAATAAGAGGTCAATTGATCTCCTGAAAATAGATATTTCATTGTCTGTATTTGATTAATTTCTGTTTTTATTCCCTTTGAACTACTACAAGGTTGTTTGCTCTTATTACGAAATACCCTACAGTCAGGAAATATTAATATGCTTAACCTCACTGTACTCTAGCTTATATGGCAACTGTTTCAGTTATTTCACACCAGCTAACTCTTTCTACGGGCTTTAAGACTCACCCACATGCAGATCAAAACCAGATCAAACAACTCACCTCTGTAAATGACATATGTACATATATGTATAAACAGAAGGAAAGACCAGACAGAAACCTCACTAGAACACACAGCAAAAATAAATGCTGTTCCACTACCATACCTTATTTCTATAATGCTAGTGTCTGTAGTGATCTAGTGACAACACAGGCCAGAGCAGGACAGTAGCTGTAGTGGACGCTCTGTGTGCATGTGGAATGGAACATGCAGTTGCTGCCTTGGATGCAATCCACAGCCACACTGTAAGAAAAGAAGGTGGTGGGATTTATTCCAACTTCTAACATCTTAACTTTTGCATCAGAAGTGGAACCTGGTCTGGCTCTGACATTTACTCACTTGCCAACTCATGCTAGCATGAAAAGCAGTGTTTTAACTGAGGTACCACGCACAGAGGTAGTTTCTACTGAGTGCACTGCAGCAGCATCCTTTCCTCTCCCCTGTGACACACTGTTATACTTCTTGCACACAGGGACCACAAAGTAACTTTAACTATTAATCTCTATAAGCTCATTCTTTATTTAATAACTTTCCATATAAAAAAGATATTTTACCTCTGAG
The DNA here is from genome assembly GCF_000699245.1 of Pterocles gutturalis. Lineage (NCBI taxonomy): Eukaryota > Metazoa > Chordata > Aves > Pterocliformes > Pteroclidae > Pterocles > Pterocles gutturalis. The sequence continues at coordinate 46,837 of NW_010138432.1, forward strand.
GGAAGATAAAATGAAACAATGTTCATTCTTCTCAGCCATTTTTCATTAAAGGGCATGAAACTAAAGTGTGGAAAATATCCTGTAGTTCTACTTATTTCCACTACTACTTTCATCCCACTTACCTAAGCTGTGGAGTACCACTTCCTGCCAGACACTGACCCTATTTGGGCATGGTGGCTGCTCCCTTCACTTGTTTAAAAAGGTTCTTTAAATGACAATGAGCTTCTGCTTCTTCCTTTAAACTGTTCTGTGAATATGTATGTAACCTCATCTTATCTTCAGTTACAGCTCGCTCTCAAAATGCATCTTTTCAGTCTTCCCACTAAACACTTTGTGACAGCATGACTCTAAAATGACAAAAAATTTCTGCTTAATGTAGAGAGTGACAGTTCTCAAATCTCTGTTACAGGAGTAACACTAATGTCCATTTAAAATTTTCTACTTCTAAACTTAAAAACCAGTCATCTAGAGATATATGAAATAGTCACCAAAAAAAAAAAAAAAAAAAAAAAGCAAACTACTTAAAGGGTGATGTTCTTATTGTTCAGGTATGAAAGGGCCAGTTTTTCCACTCCCAAAAAAGATCAGCATCTTCCCCACGAAATAGACTTGATTTTCTCAAATGTGAAATGTTCCAATGGTTTCACAAAAATGCTTAAGGCAAACAGTGCATTTAAAGGCTGAAATTTTAACAGCAAAGACTGATTTAAAAATATTTTTCCATCAACAAATATCAATTTTCATAAAAGGAAAATTCATTTTCACAAAGTAAAAAGTGAAAAAATGAGCAAATACATTTTTGACAGCTTTGTATATCCTCAGAAATAACTCACAGATAGATCAATATTATCCCCCAAAACAGCACAGAGTGTTAAGAACAGAATATTTCCGGCTGGAAGGGTTCACCTACGATCATTTAGTTCAACCCTTCTGCCCATGGAGGGTCAGCTAGAGCAGATTAAGTCCAGGACTGTGTCCACTTGGATTCTGAGTGTTTCCAAGGATGGAGACTCCACAATGTCTCTGGACAACCTGTGCCAGTGTCCGACCAGCCTCATAGCAAAGAAGTGTTTTCTTGTGCTCAGATGGAATTTCATGTGTTTCAATTTGTGATCATTGCCTCTTGTCCTCTCAGTGGGCACCGTGGAGAAGCGCCTTGCTCTCTCTTCTTCATTCTATCCCCTCAGGTATTTATGAACACGGATAAGATTCTCCTGACCCTTCTCCTCTCCAGACTCAACAGTTCCAGCTCTCTCCGCCTCTGTTCATATGAAAGAGGCTCCCACCCCTTAACCGTTTTTGTGTCTCTGTGCTGGACTTGCTCCACTAAGTCCACATCTGTCTTGTACTGGGGAGCCCAGAACTGGACCCAGTACTCCAGGTGTGGCCTGATCAGGGCTGAACAGAGAGGAAGGACAACCTCTGTTGAGTTGCTGGCAACAAAGCAGCTCTGTTGGCTGTCTTTGCTACAGGGGCATATTGCTGGCTCACGGTCAGCTTTGTGTCCACAAGGACCCCCATGTCGTTCTCTGCAAAGCTCACTTCCAACTGGTGGGCTCCCAGCAAGTACTGGTGCATGGGCTTATTACTCCCTAGGTGCTGGACTTTGCATTTCCCTTTGTTGAACTTCATGTGATTCCTCTGCCCAGTCCATCAACCTGTTCAGGTCCCTTTGAATGGCAGCAGAACCCCTCCCAGTTTTGTATCATCTGCAAACTTCATGAGCCTGCACTCTGTCCCATTGGCCAGGACTGCTTAGCTGCTAATACGAAGATTTCAAGCAGTACTGGCACCAGTACTGGCCACTGGGGTAGACGACTAGCGACTGGACACCAACTAGACTTTGTGTTGCTGATGACAACTCTCTGGGTCCAGCCACTCAGACACTTTTGAATCCATCTCCCTGCCCAGTTATTTCACGCAACCCCTGTCAGCTTGGCAAACAGTGTCAAATGTCCTAATAACATCCACTCCTCTCTTGTCATCCACCCAACTAGTCACCTAATTGTAGTAAACACTGTCAGGCTGGGTACGCATTGTTTCCCCCTTCATAAACCAATGCTCACTACTCTAGATTACTTTCTTGCACTTCATGCGTTTGGAAGTGCTTTGCAGGAAGATTCCCTCCATCACCTTGATTGAGGTGGGGCTGATCAGTGTGTTTTTCCCCAGATTTTGCTTTTTTGCCCTTCTTGAAGACAGGAGTGACATTTGGTCTCATCCAGTCTTCAATCACCATGATCTTTCAAAGACAATCAAGAGTGGTCATGCAATAACATCAGCCATCTCACTAAGCACTCGTGGGTGCAGGCTGTCAGGCATGATGGACTTATGCCCATCAAGTTTAAGCGCTCCCTAACCTTGTTGTTCACCTTGTCCTCCTCCTTCCTTGCTCCAGACCTTCCCCCTGATCTCAGGTGCCTGGGATTCCTGCAGCTTGTCATACCAGTAAAGACTGACATAAAACATTGAGTACCTTGGCCTTTTCTGTATCCTTTGTCACCAGTTCCCCTGCCTCATTCAGCAGCAGGTTCATGTTTTCCCTAGTCTTCCTTCTGCTGTTTATATACTCACAGAAGCCTTTCCTGTTACCCTTCATATCCTCTGCCAGATTCAACTCTAGGTCAGCCTTGGCTTTCCTAACCCTATCCATGCAACATCAGACAACAACTCTCTACTGCTCCTGGGTCACCTGCCCCTCTTTCCACCTCTTGGACATTTCATGTCTGAGTTCAGCCAGGAGCTCCTGGCTCATCCATGCACCACGCAGGTATGACTCCTGCCACCTTTGCTTGATTTCTTGATTGTTGGAATGGACTTTTATTGAGTTTGAAGCTGATCCTTGTATATCAACAAGCTCTTTGAGACTCCTCTCCAGGGCTGTAACCTATGTGATACTTTCAAGCAGACCTCTCAAGAGATGTACGGACTAGTATTGGTACCTGTTATGTTAACAATTACTTCTTTCTCTAAGCATTTTTTTCTATTATTTTGCTAGCTTATAATTTTTTGTGAAACTAGACAAAAGGAATTTCAGATTTCAAACACTGGATATCATAATGATAGCAATGTAGGACATCCAACATTGAGAACTAAACCCAAGGCAGAGATGAAGACTAATTTTGCATTTTACACACAGTTTTACATGTTGGCATAGTTTCAAGGCTTTTTCATTTGAGTGTCCTTCTTATATACTGAAGTATTTAACAGAGAAAAGAACAAAAAGAGGCAACATTGTTTAAAGACTTTTTAGGGTGTGTAGAAACAGAAAACCTATCAAAATAATTATTTGTGTAATCGTGATATAAACAAGCTGCAATTAGGATGTACTTATCATTTCATTATGCTGCTCATTATGACCAAGATATCCTGTTTGTTCCGCCTGTTCAAACAGAAAGCAAAAACAAAAACAAAAACCTATTCATGAGAGCAATTCTTTACAGTGTTTCAAAAGGAAGCTGGAGGTGGTAAACACATGTTCTTATGGGAAATCGCCATAATCCTGACTATATCCCCGCAGGCTCTAAAAATATTTCTCACAAAATCTCTTCTATAAAATCTAGAACATATGTGTGACAGACTATGTTTCACATCCTTTTAAGGAACTTGCTAGATTAATGAAGAGGACATTACTCCTGCATTTCCTTTCAAACATCTGCCTTTTGCTATAGGTATTCTGCAATATTTGTTTTCACTCTGTTTGCATGATTTCTGCACTTTCATCAATCTGTGAAACAGGCCATGAAAGTTTACATCTAGACGCCCCACTGACAGCATTTTACTGTAGACTTCTAATGCAGTATATCCAACACACAGTCTATTGATAAATGCATTTCATTACATTCGTACCATTAAGTGCCCACCATTCTCGCAGGACAACTATCAGATAAACCAATACCATTGTTATTTTTTATGTGGTTGCTAAGAGGTTTTGAAATTGATCTTACTTTTTTTTTATTACTATTGACTGATACATCAAAAACAACACAAACAGATCTACACAGCTCCCTTACTAATTGTCATTCAGCTAAATATCTATAAGCCATTAGGGACATATAAAAGTCATAAATTTCTGTATGGGGAACACTAACATTGATGAAAATTTTAAAAAACTTCAGCACTTGAAAAATGCAGATCACTCTTTACAATCTAAAATGGACAGCATAATTTCCTCAGTGGTTTTTTCTTCACTACTTCTATTGAGTTTTTACCCTCTCACATCAAACTAAGCAATTCAGTTAAAGAAAATGAGATCACACTAGACATGGAAACATTCTGAATGCAATCACAGAAAAAGGCAAGAAATATCTTTAACATTTTATTCCAAATATAGTCCTTTCATATTCCAAACCAGACACCTAGTAATTAGTCTTCCTGAGGAGCTCTGTGATCCAGTATCACCTACTGTAATTACCTATTTTTACCAAAACCAGAACCAGTAGCAGTCAGAACTCTGCCAGGACTACTGTGTATGTTGTCTCTGAAAGCACCTATCATCTTCTCACTCAACTGCTATTTTTTCCAGAATTGTTCCCAGACAGATGAACAGGCATGCCTCATTGTCTTAGACTCACTGGAGCAATACTGACCTTGACGATTTGTGCAAGTTTAAATTACATGTTTAAAAGATAACACAGATAAGGAAAGGGGGTGGGTGCACTTCTGCCCTGTGCAATTTACTACATTTGTAAAAAGTGGATTTAGAATTCCTCCATTTTGATTTACCAGTATTTCACTCTCACTGACACTTACTCTGTGTTGGTATAAATAGCTGCAGAAACACAGGAGAGAGAAAGAAAAAATCAGGCCTTCAATGAATACACAGAAATTTATAACCTATGCCCCTCATGTTGAAGTATCACAGATGGTAATATTAGTTTTTAAACCAGTGCGCTTTCCTTTACCACATGCAAAAATATTGCAATAGTATTTTTTACTTTTTGGATGTCAGTTGGCCACAATGACTTGCTACTACAGTTGGAAACCAGACCACAGATGTCCTACTGCTAAAGTTTAAATCTATCTCTTGGGTTTGACTCCACACTATAAATTACTAAAACAACTAAAAAGATTAAAACTTTTCATTTGCACTTCTGTTACTTTGCATCCAGGATTCTACTCTCCAGACAGCTATTCAGATTCCCTTGCTCCATTACATGTGACTCTCTTAAAGCCCAAGATTTTAAGTGCTCTGCCTAAAGGACTCTAGCTACTTCTGTGAGTGTCACTGTTAATTAAGGACACATGGAAAGGAAATGAAGGAGCCAAAAAGCAGCCTTGTTGTCTGGAAAAACACCAGAGTACATGGACATGGGTGACAACAGTAGGAAAAATCAGAGCTGGATAACACGAAATGTTTGCAGCTGAGAGAAATAGTCTGGTGCCTCTGTTCAAGCATATGAAGAAGATGAATGACTCAACAATCAGCCTCACACAAATGAAAAATTGGGGCAATGACCTCAAAGTTTCAAAGGTAATGGAAAACCAAAAATATTAACAAGGATGATCCTATCAAAATGGTTAAAAACACTTTTTGGGGTTTTTTTTGTGTATTCAACTCAAACTTCACTGAACAAGAAGTCATTCATAAAGCTATCAGACTATGTAGTAACCCAGAGAGTGAGAACTAGGGCGTTCAGCAGCTAAAGATGGTCAGACAGGGACTGGTGATAAAACAGAATGGGACAACAGAGATACACTTATGTATTGACTGATTTGCAACTAAGTTTTTTACTCACCATTAGCTTCATTCTGCCCAACACCAACTACATGTCTGCTCAAGGCAACAAGAAAGCATGCCAAAAACAGATGCGTCTGATCTCTGGTAACTATTAACTAATATCCATTTCTGATTCCTAGCCACTACCCTTCACAAGTGAAATTATGCAACCATATCACTTCAGATGACCTCCAAAAGGGACTGTAGTTTAAGATACAGAAACTGTATGTCCAAGCTGTTCATCATACAAAGAGAAGGACTGAGCTCTCACCATTGAGCTCATCTTCATTTCCAGTCCCCCCAACTTCTCCACCTCCACTGAGATAGCCTGTACTGCACTCTTGAACTCCTCTCTCGTAATGACTACGGGCCCACCAGGAACAGCTGTTACATTTAGTACAATCTGTTGACAGGGATTATTGAAAGAATGTATGACCAAATACCATAATCTCTGTTTTTTCAATAAAAATTACAACAATCAACATTTCTACTCCTAGTTGTAGGAGGGTGTAGAAGAATAAAATTAGAAACTGGGAATACATCTATTTACTGAGGAAAGAAAAAAAATGAGAACATTTGGCAGACAGCAGCTTAGCTTCACAAGCAAATATTTAGTTATCCACAACTGACAAGTAAGCAGAAATGCTGATTGGCTAGATTTGGTTTAAAATCTGCGCAAGTAATTTAGCATCAATGTTATAATGTTTAGTTTTTAAGTAAACAATATTGTCATAGGAACGTTTGCGCTTGTGGATAGTAGCACTATAATTTGTAGTTTTATTAACATAATTTTCTGCATCTATAAAGCACATCATCAGCCTTGGCATGTGACCATGGTACAAGTGTAGTCACTTTACTGGGAATAAATGCAGCTGGGTAGGCAGTGTTGTAAGACTGTTATTCCATTTTTCCAACAAAGGAATATTTCTTTTACTGCCTCTTTTTCCCACACACATATACACTGAAACAAGCAACAACACTTCAGGTGGGATTTGTCCCGGTTCCAGGAAGAGAAGACAGCTTTAATACTGTTCAGAACAAATCAACGCCAGTTGCAACTGTTTAAGAGATTATTCCTTTTGAACCAGCTCCAATCTTTTCCATTCACTTGTTACAAGGTAAAGGGGCATTACATCTGGTAAGCAGGGAGGAACAAGGATTTCCTGGTTCATATATCCTACAACACAAAAGAAAGCATTGCCAATTCCAGAATTTGCAGTGTGGAATACTGTAAAAGTTGGGAACCTTATGCGGTCCAGGAAGGTCATATGGTGTTTCAATTATACAGATGATTCACTGATCTTTATCATAGCCGTACAGTCTGAGAAGGAACTCTGGATTGCAATGTCAGTTCAGCACTTAGCTGCTACTGACAAATATGATCTTAGGTTGCTTGTTATCTAGCAAATCTATCTTCCAAGAAGTATATTCTTGCTACTAAAAAGCCAGTTGTAACTCTCATGAATGCTTTTAGGAGATAAGATATGGTGTCTTACAATTCCAGAAGAACCCTGGCTGGGCAAAAAGTGTATCGCCTGCAGCTGTCAAAGTCCTCTGCTAATTGGTGATTCAGGCTCACGTAAAATATGAATGCCCCTTATTGTCATCACCATCAGTTCTTCTTTGTGAATAGTTGTGATACCATAGTGAAACCTTACGTGAACTAGAGTACACACATTGAGCTGAACAAGCAGTTATTCAGACATACAAATTTTGCAACTTTACTGCCTTAAAATGATATTGAATTTAGAGAAGGCAGAATAACAGGGGCAAGTGAATTCTGAATCTGCCTGCAATCCTGGATCTGACGAAGTCTCCAACCCTAACAGCCGAGTTCTCAAAGGCATGAAGAATTTCACCCATTTAGGCTGTTTAAACACTCAAAGATGTCACAAGTGCAGATGAGAAACAGTTTTAAAGCAGTACTGTTCTCTGTCAGTTTGCAGAAACACGTGTGGAGCCATAGGAAGTGTTGGGAAGTCACACAAAGAAACTACCAAGTGGATTATGAGTGAGTTTTGGTGAAAGATTAGGCAGATCTGTAGAGCTACAACTGGTAAAGACAATAATCTCTAACTGATAGATTCAAATGGTGACAGAGCCCATCATCAAAATACTTATGAAGCCACATTCTTCCCTGCAAGTTGATTCAACTTCACACTTACCTGCAAGTTAGTTAAGGCTTGTACAGATTCTCTAAAAATGTAACAGGACCTTTTAAGCAGTTATTTCCATGCTAAGGAAAGTGGATCTGAGTCAGATCTAGGCAAGATCTTTCAGAAACAGCCATCAGTCCCAATAGGACAGAAAATACACCATCATGTACTTGTGTATATACAAAAACCAAGAGTACACATAAAAAAAATTCTACAGAATTTCATTATCTATCTGATATACTACAGTCTAAAATTCAGATTTACACTGAACAAGCACAAAGGATTTGCTGCTATAAGATTCACCTACCTGCCTAAAAAACAGTGCTGCGAAATCAGCCAGTCTCCAGAACCAAACTCAGGGAATGTAATTCAGTCTCCAGCAGTTACGACATACGCGTACTTCCCAGTTCAGAAATCTGAAAAGCTCCCTATGAGTCTAGAAAAGAGCAACCACTGATTATCCTCCTGCTTTCACCAATGAATGATGTAGCAGTTCTGGCATCAGCTGCACTGTCTCCAAACCACCACCTCTCTCAGCTGGGACAGGGTGCCTTAGACTACTCCATAGGCTATGAGTGAGGGATGCAAAAAAAAATATTACTCTTTCTTAATGTATACTAAATTTAGTTTTCAAATTTAGAAAGAGAAAATGAATTATTTCCTTTTCCTTGCAGAATTATGGTGATGTGAGTACAGTGTTGGTGATTTTTTTCACTTTCTCAACTTTATGGAAGCCTTTTCCCTCAAACTGGATTGTTTATTATGTTGCCATCCTGGAGGCCCATGTCTAGAAATATTGTAATCTGCAAATATTTTTCAGAGATTTTTTTAAGTGCTGTAATTTTTCAGGCATCCTGTTTGGTTTAAACCACTCCATTTATGGGAAAAGAATTTTTGTGTCTGTTGGTCCTAGTGAAACTTGTATTTTTCACGTTGCAGTTGGATATATAAAATACACCTAGGGAACATTATATCACATGATATCTGTAGTTAAAACATCATTTTCACTTTCCTACCAATCACAACAACCAACTTACCATGTTTTTAAAACTTAAAAAAAAAAGGTTTTTAAAATATGGATTCCAAACTGTTTCAAGAGCCAAATTACAGCAATGGATTAATACTGCAATATTTTCTTATGCTATATCTAAAAAGCAGCGCTGTTAAGAAGGTCCGTGAAAGGACGTTTTTCTTTGGTTATGGAAATGTTGAAAAAATATAAAGGATATAATATCAGCAAATGGACTAAACCAAAACAAAACCAACTGAACCAAAGGAAAAAAAAGAAAAGTACATATTCTATCAAGCTATGAATAAGATTAAATTAGACCAGAAGCACAATCTGAAACAAACAGAACATGCACAAGAGTAGGAAATCTGCTATTGATATATCTCGGAGCACTGAATGTACAAAGGCTCAAGTTTAAATTGGGCAGCTAGTAACTAGTTCATTGTACCTCGTCTGTGCTTTAAAAATATTTTCTTAAGCAGAGCTACCCAAAGAAGTCTTCAAAGACATTTGTTTTGAGGATCAGTAATTTAACGCTAAGCCCATGTTAAAATAACACATTCACATACAGATCAGGAGATTGTGTATGACATAACTTTCCATGGAAAATTATGATTGAGCAGAAATATCAGCAATTAACAATTCTGTTCTTCAATAATTTTTAGAAATGTGAAACCTGATCAGAAAAGCTTGCTTAATAAAATAAACTTAAAAGATAAAAATATTTTTTCTCTACTTCCTGCAAAATGTTAGGAAAGAAAGACGCTTCAACTCCAAAGTGTAAGTCCTTGGAGAAAACACAAACACAATATTTGTAATTACCAGAAAAAGCCCACTGTAACTTGAATTTATGACTGTACAAGTGAAAATACAGCAGCTGAAGTAACAATTTTTTAAATTTTATTTTTCATAATTACCTCTTTTATGAGAAAATTCTATGGCAGAAATAAATTTTATTTCATGTTACCTATCTGTTCTACTTTAAATACCAATGGTAATGCAGGAAGTTCATAAATGTGAATCCTCGGGAGCCTTACATGCACCACTGAGAACAGTAAAATGAATGATTACACATCTGCAGTCTGAACTTTGAGATGAATACAAGCAAATTGTGAATTCACATTTTTCAAATGATTGCGCCCATTATTTTCCACCGACTCATGATTGTTGGCAGAAATGAATAATGCATTTTAATATAGTATAGAGGTTCAACAATCACAAATACAGAGAGTATGCATGGGTATATATCCATCTTCTGTGCATACATAATACTAAAGCTATAGGTTGTCATCTGTTTTTAATACTAAAACACCAAATAATTTATAATGCAGAACTGTAAAATATATATAGAACACTGCATCAATCATGTACAAGTACCAGTGCTGATCAACATTTCTGTAAATCCTCCATTAAACTTAGATTTGAGACTGAACCAAAGAATTATATGGATCAAGTCATGGTTGTTTGGAAGACTGAGAGAGAGACATAAAATGCTGTCCTATTTCATGTCAAGACTATTTGCTGTTCACTTCATTATTTCAAAGAATAGTAGTGACTGAAACACAGTGCACTGCACATTAAAGCCAATGCTTATTCCTTTCCTTAATTTGGGAGGCAACTACTAAATGACAATTGGGAGATCAGCTGACAGGACTCCTAAATTATTTGACACAATCAGTACGCCGTTAATGTAAGCAAAGAAAAAGCAGAACCTTGTGCAGTACATTGTCAAATAAGGAATTAACTGTTAGAATACTAACAATATCTTGCTTTGCCTTTCCACATTCTCTATCACGCCTTGTAATGTACCATGAGCCACGAGTCAAGACAACAACCACTACTTGTTCTGTATGGAAAACACACAGAAGAGTGAAAATTCAACCATACTATCCTGAACAGTTTCTGAAAGTACAAAGCCCACGTGTCACCTAAAACCACTCCATAGTAATGTAAAACTTTACCAAAGTAAAGAAACACCACATGAGAAAGCATGTGTGAGTGTACACACTGTCTTTGTATTTATTTGAGCAAGATTTCAGAGACATCTATCTTTAGGAGAATTAAATATAACATAAAGGAAATTAAAAGCTACATAGGATTCCCAATCAACTTAAGAAGAGAGTGATACATACAAATATGCAGAATATTTTGCTTTAACAACAGTTTACTCCAGGCACAATTTGAAAAGTATTTTGCTGTAAAAGTGTTCACAACTTCTGGAGTCTTTTGGTAAAGGTAATGACTATTCAACATCTGCAGGGCTGTTGCAAGTTCATGAACTACAGAAATAAAAAAGATGCCTTATTTTGGTAGTCTAGTTCTTGTGTAAAAATCCAAAAATAATACATCCTAGTAACGACATCCATAAGGAACCAGAGACTTGGACCCAAAGTAAGACAGAGCAGCAAAGGGCTTATGGCAACTACCACTGCTAATGTAGGCTCCAGCACTTATGTCAGGATGAAATCAAGCACAGCAGAGCTCAGCCTTTCCAAGCCATGTGTTGGTCTTGGGGAAGGTGGGGAATTCTGTGTCAACATCTTTAATAAAGCAGATGTGACTCATTGTACTCTCATTTAAAATCAGAAACAGAGGTCTCTCCTTTTTCCACTGAATCAACAGCAGCAGCACTGGGGGCAGTAGCACTGGGGCAGTGATTCTTTGAAAGCTTGTATTCACAGTAAAATCAGTTCAGTTAAATTATAGCATCTGACACTGCAGTTTTATGACACAGCGCTCAAACCCTGGCTTTGGTTTGTCTCCTTAATGCCACACAACACCCTTCTTCACCTTATCTTCTACAGTGGCACTGATCAAAGAGAAATGGGGAATTAATTTAATCAGTGTATCACCTCCATAAATCTTCCTAAGTTGCTTTTCTCATTGAAGAACACATTTCATCTTCAATTGTTGTTTCAATAAACCAAGTAATCTCAGATATCTTTGTTCAATATATTTTGAATGCTGAAAGCATCTGTTAGGTCATGTTGGGTTTGGGTTTTTTTTAATTACTAAGATGAGAAAATGCATTTTTCAAACACTGCCCTGCATCTTCCATTTTCTCATTTAAATTCCTCAACCCAAATTCAGTAATCATTCATTAGAATTTCAACACCTTGTAGTCCCATAATGGTGTGTTCAATTACTTTTAGAAATATCCTGGGAAAGAACTAATGCCAAACAGTACTCTCTTAAGCTTGTAACATTCAAATGCTGTATTTGAAGTTAGAAATTTAGAACCTGCCTCATTTACATTTGCCTGCCAAAATACATATCCTGCATTTAGTCCCATGATGATTTTTGCTTCATGGGAGCTTTAATTATAAATTCAAGGGAAAACTCCTAAGTAACATTCCCTGCAAGGGTCACAATATGTCAAGTGTATCCATCACCTGTTTGAAGTCTATGCACTGCCCTGCTCACATGTGGAAGGCTTGTTTCTCCGAAACAAGGGCCAAACCACTTTGCTCCTCTGTCCTCCACCTGCATCCCTTTTTTTTCCCTCTTTTTTAACCTTTGGACAAACAACTCTACTGTACGATCCTTTGAACACTGAAATTCACTAGGACATCTAATAGTTAAATTTTAACAAACTGTAACGCTCCAAATTTCAAAGTCAAACTTCCCCTTGATGCAAAGTGGTTTTACTCATGGTCAGAATCTGGGGGCACCAGTGGTTAACCAGCATTACACTTCCATTTGGTACGTGAGTCTGCCTTAGGCAGGGCACATTATGCAGAGCACTTATCTACACATATTATGGCCATGGGCCAAAAACCTCCAAACCTTGAATTCAAAAACCCACTCACAGAAACTCACTCTCCCTGTCACTCAGACCATCCTACTTTCACTTGACACTATGTAACGGACTATTCATGCAGTTTTACAAAAAAACTGCCCCTGCCTGTCAAGTCCCTGATAAGGCAAGGCTTTGTGATGTCTCAAAGCATTTTGGTTGTAGACTCCTAGTCCTATCCCTTGCTGACAAGAAGAAGCGAAGAATGCACCAAAGGCTTTACTCCGCTCACTAACACCTTGCTGAGTAAGGCCACTGCCTCTAGCTTGAAGGCGCCAAGAAGGCCAAAGTTAATCTAATACAGGGTTCACAGGACCTCTAACTCAATTGGTTGAACGGGTTAATGCTACCCTTCCCCCTCTTGCACATGCACAGAAAGACTGTTCTCCCCATGCTAAATAAGGAGACACTCCTCTCCACTTCCTATGCTAATTTGGGAGACACCTCCACCGCTTCCTATGCTAATTGAAGAAAGTTAGGCAGACACCTGAGAACTTTTGTTTATAAAAGGTGAATAAACAAAGAGAAGGGGCTCGGCCCACCACCTGAGGAAACCTGAGATGCTGACAGACTGATCGAGTAACCCCCCCTCCCCTCAAGATGTCGATGCTCATCTCCAAGGACCCAAAGAGTGGTGAAAACTTTTCCCTCTCTTCTACCCTTTTCCTTTGTTTTTCTCTTCAAGCATCTCTTGATCTCGCTCTCTCTCTGGCACATATGGCAACACCTTCTAAGTTTTATGCCAGCTCCTTTTTGGGGCTTGTTTAGCAGGTTTTCTGTAGGTTGTTCATTTTAGTACTGAAAAGTGATTGCAAGTGTTGTGAACGGTTGCAGGTTAAGTGATTGCAAGTTTTACGAGCGGTTGTGGGTTTCTTAGTATTGTTGGAAATTACGCTGTTGTTATCACTTTGATGTAAGATTTGGTGTTGTTGGCAGTTGGTAGTGTTGTCATGAATTGTCTTTACAAAGTAATTTGTTTTCTTTTATAACTCTGTTACATTCCACATTTTATACCCTACATTTCCCTTTCCCCCCAAATAATTATATGCATTAAAGTTGTAAGCCAGTATTCAATCCTTTGGTGTCATCTTACCTTAATTTGCCCCAAGGGAACATATAT
>NW_010138433.1:0-47043 GCF_000699245.1 Pterocles gutturalis
TTTTAAAATATTTTTTAAAGATTTAATATATAGGATATGTTAATACTCCATCACATTATGTTTTATATCCCCTTTTTTTTAGTAAACTGAAAGTTTTAGTAAGCAAAAAAATCACTAAACTAAAAAGCTGACTAAACTAAAAGGTGTGGGGGGGGTTGTTTTGGGTTGGTTTTAGTTTGGTTTGTTCCTTTTATTTACTTCTCCCTTCAGCTTTTGTATATAGTTTCTTGCTTAGCCTGAATGTATTGCATGTTACTGTTGGTGGAAGTACTTGTTTAACTGGGGTTTTGCAACAAAGCAGTTTAAAGTTGAACTGCATTTAGCAACTATTCTTCAAAAGGGTAATAGCTGGTCTATCAGCCACTGCCAGGAGATGGCGCCCGTGCAAAAGAAATAACATAAAAATGCTAGTTTATTGTAATCTAATTATTTTGGAGGATGTTAACGTGTTTTGACTTTGAATCAAACTAAGAATTCATTGATGTAAAATGGTGAAATTATTTTTTTGAACACTCTTAAGGCAAATGTAAAGAAGATTGAATGATTTATTTTTCTGTTAGTTCATACAGTAAATCAGGTGCTCCTAATTGTGGGAAATTCAAAAGAAAGTTCCTCAAAATACATACTCTGTGTTGTTTATTAAAGGTAATATGTATCAGAAGCTTTGCTTATTTGTATTGAGATCACTTCTGTCAGATTCTGTATATAGATTGTTGTCCTCTGGGAATACTCTTCAAGAAGCAGTTTTGAAATGAATCCTTAAGTAATAATTCCTGTCTTCCTTCTGGGGAGTGTAGGAAACAGAAAGAGAGCAGCTGAGGAGGGTAGAACTGTTGTTATAAACTACTGCAAGTGTCTGTCTGAAGTTTTTGTTCTGATTGCATGTAGCGACAGGACAAGGGGTAATGGATTTAAACTGGAAGAGGGCAGATTTAGACTAGATATTAGGAAGAAATTCTTTCCTGTGAGGGTGGTGAGGCACTGGAACAGGTTGCCCAGGGAAGTTGTGGATGCCCCATCCCTGGAGGTGTTCAAGGCCAGGCTGGATGAGGCTTTGAGCAACCTGGTCTAGTGGAGGGTGTCCCTGCCCATGGCAGGGGGGTTGGAATTTGATGATCTTTAAGGTCCTTTCCAACCCAAATCATTCTATGATTAGGTTTTATATTTTCCTTTCTCTATTGTAATTCTTTGAGTTTGTTGATTCACTTAAATTAAAAATGCATTCTCTCAGATCATCCTTGTGATTCCAGGAGATGTGAAGTGTTTAACATGCATCCAGATTTCAACCTGGAAATTTGGGCTTGGGTTTCCACAGAACAAAGTACTTGTCGAGTGCCAGAGATAACAGAAAGTCTCTGGTGTTTCATTCTTTTGGATTTTATATGAAACATGGTTATGTTGAGATAATGAGCATCAGTATTAAAGGCTAGAAGACATCAAGGAAATTTGAGTATGTTATCACCAAGTAACACGCACACCTGTTTGATTTTACTTTGTTAAGTAAAAATGTTTTGGGTGATCTAACAGTAATTTCTTATGGACTTGCTTGTATTTTTATCTGTATGTGTTAATCTATGCGTTAATCTGAGTCAGATTAACTATCATTAACTATGTGTTAATAAGTCCTCCAAATATACGTGTTAGTCTTTGTTTAGCCTTTTTCACTTTTACTGGTTGTATAGTCTTTAATCTGTTTTAAGACACTAAGTTTTATTTACAAGGGTTTTTTTTTTTTCTTTTTCTTTTTGGGATACCTGGGTGATAACAATTTAGCTGCGCAGCGCAAAAAGATTGCCTTTTTGAGAAGCAAAATCAAGGATAAAGAGAAGTCTCCTAAGTCTCCATCGAATCATCAGTCTCTCTCTAATCGACTCCGGTTCTGGTCTTCTTCCGACATCCCATCCTCTCCTAATGAACTTCTTTCTTTCCCAGAATTGGGATATTTCTAACACCTTCTCTTTAGCATTTATCTTCATTTATTTCTGACAAATATCTTAAATTAAAAAAAAATAAAATATCCCACCTGCCTTAAAAGAAGCACACACCTTGATAGAAACACTCAGCATGTCTTTACAATACTCTAAATACAAGCACAGATTAGTGAACATGGACTTAAGTTTTCCTGTAGAAGATGAATCGCTGTTGCACACTGTGGATCATTTCTTCAATGCAGCACATTTTTAGGGGACCTCATGGCATACAGTTTGCGTATGTATATTGGCTGTGGTGCATGTTATAAGTAAGTGAAGTTGCTATGCGCTTCGATATTTTCCTGCAATCACATACTTCCATCGTGTGCAGTTAAAGTGTTGAACTGATTTGCTGTTGCTATGCTTTCTACGATGTTGTAGTCCTACTAAAATACTAATCTAATATATAAGCAGTCTCAAATCCTGGAAATTTTTCCAATATTCTGTGCCATTAAACACTAAAAATGTCAGGTTTTTTAGCATCTTTGCTTTTAAATAGTGCAGCTTTGAATACAGAGTGGAAGCTACTGGGAAAATTATTCTCTGCAAAGTCTCTTGACGTTTGCATTCAAGCCTGCTTTTTAGCAAGGTTTCACACTTCCAGCTATGAAAATTCATCTTGAGTTGAGCTAACGTTTCCGTTTCTGCTGCTTCAGTTTTGACAATTTTTTTTATTTTAAAGAAGAAAGTAGATTTGTCCTTTTAAGATTAGAAATAACCTTCATCATGGATGCATTGCCCAGAATTCTTATTGACTGATAGTCATGACCTGGTGGCTTCTGAAGTGAATGTGTGAGTCCAGTCCCCACTCTGTGCTAGAGAAACGTATGCAGCACAGGCAATATGCTACGTGGAGCTCAGCAAAGAGGCCAAAAGATCTCGTCTCCCTTCTCAGTCTGAGAGTGGTCCCTCCGTGGCACAACCAAGGACACTGGCACAGCAGCCTGTTGCTGCCCATTTTGAGATTTGTAGAGAAGGTTTGTCTCCAGGGCAATTAATAATTCTGACATCTGTGGAAGGTGTTAAGTGCATCTACAAAGTCAATTAGAAATACAGATTTGCATGGCAAGCTTTAGCTAGTAATTGCTCCTACAGGTATGCCGTAAACTTCACTTCTGAGAGGAGGTGCCAGCCCTGTGCCCATGCAGACAGGGAGAAAACATTGTTTCTGAAATCAGCTTCCAGGAGTCATCGAAGATGACAGTAACTTGGTCCATTTCTCTAGTAACAGCTTTGGTGCTGCTCTGTGCTTTGAACTAACTGTCTGTCCATTGTCTGTGCAAGTTGCTTATTTTGACCACTGTACGCTGCTGCGTTTTCAGCATTTAGTTACTATTAGTTAAGCAAGTACTCCATGGAAATACATAGAAAACTAGAGTCTTGCATCTCGTTAAGGTGTTTCCTATAGTAAATTATTCAAATTTTATTCTATTTTATGTGTGCCTTAAAGCTTTACATTCACATGACAAGAAGTGAATTAACCTACCTCATCACTAGGAAAGATGTCTTCAGCCTTCTGAATCTAAATAGTACTCTAGCAGGTAGTTTTTGTTCTCATGCTAAGATCCCAGGAGTTCCACTTAAAAATCATTGCACCTGAGCATCGTAAGAGCAGCAGAGTTTGAACCTTGTAAAGAATGAGCTCTTACCACAGCAAAGATCTAAACCTGAAAGCAATTAGCTTAGCGTGTAGATCATGCTAGATAATTTCCAAATCACCGTTATTCCTCTTTTAATAAAGAATGTGACATCTGTCACTCTTCCCTTATTCTATTTTATTACTGAAGTAAATGCTTATGAAATGTACCTGCAACGAATAATGTTATGGGAATTTCACACCTTGCATCTTTTCTGTATTCATGTCTTTACTCCTGTTCTTCCTCCTTTCACAGTAATTGTTGCATGTATAATATCAGCCCTCCCACTGGCACTGAGCAGCCCTTGTTACTCCCACACTTTACAGAGAGCACACATGATTGAACAACTGGTGACAGAAATTTTCTATCCAGTACTGAAAGTGTTTATGGAAAAGCTTGCAAAACTAGTGCCTCTGTTGTGCAGTTTCTTTGTGCCTGCTTGTCATGTTTGTATGGGCCGATAAATACAAATCTCCTAATGCTATTTTTCATTGACTTGTATTTATTTACTTCTCTCCCCCTCAGTGCTGATGGACCTAAAGCAAAAGAGGAATTCCCATCATGGGGGCAGCAATGATAATGTTGACATCTCAGCAGACTCTGCAACAAAACACTGCTGTGTGGAGCTGGGTCCCAGGACTTACTCGACCTCAGCTATTCATCTGCATACTTCCACCCCCATCTCCAGGCTCCAGAGCAGACCAAAAGGTGTGCAGTGCATTTGATATACCAGCTGTTGGTACAAGTCAGGCTGCTTCATAGCTCCTGCTTACGTGAAACATGGCTTCTAGTGACATTCAACTACAAAACCAGAGCCCTAGTATTTTTACTCCTGCTTTATCTGCTTGATGAATTAATTGATCACATACAGGGTTTCCTTACTCTTGTAATGTCATCAACTTGGCAGAGCACATTTGGATGTCAATTCTCCTGTGGTTCCCTGTCCAGTGGTTAGAAGGTGGCTGCTCTTCCAATGCTGGCTCTATAAACCCTCCTGATCACCTCAGTCTTCTACACTTCTAGAATGCATTGGAGACTGACCTGAAGGGATTAACCTTCCTGTGTTTAATATTGCCTTTTAAGTTTTGTGTTCTTTTCAGGCTATAATTCAGAAGATAATCTATGTGAACAGTCCCCTGAGGTGGAGTTTGCAGGCACCAGACAGCACGGTAAGGTTGTAGCGTATACGAATGCTCTAAACCTCTACATTAAGACTTGTTTCATTGCATCCATGTGAACTAACCCGGAGCATTTTAGTTAAATTAACATGGTAGAATGAGAGGTAGTAATGCAACACCATTTGGGGAATGTGGGTCTAAGTACTTTTATTTTTCTATTGAGAAGCTTTTAATGGATGTTTTCCCAAAATACATTTTTGAAAACAACGCTGACATTGAGATGAGTTGCCTTGACCTAGCAACAGACCCTTTAATGCATGTCCTGCAGATTTGTTGCTGATTTTTCTGGACAATGTTCAATTCCTTCCTCGAGGGAGTGAATCAGCAATAAAAAAAAATTAGGGGTGGGGGGGTGTGGATGCACAGCGGGAACTGCCTGCTTGGAGATTTGTGGAAGACTTAATTTGCAGGCTGGTTACCAGCTCCTTGCGAAGAAACAAACTGAGAAAGACAGAGCAGCTTATTGTTGAACTTCTTCAGTGTTTACATTACTTTTTTTATGGTTGCTGTAAAAGCAAAACCCAGAGCATATTTCTATGTGTGAAGAATAGGTAAGAAAAACAAGATGTACCCTGAACAACTGAACTTGAAAAATAAAAATGGTTTCCACGCTGTCCAGAATTTGGCACCCTGTGTATATTATATTGTTAATGTTTTCAAAGCGACTTAGTTGCACAGGTCCTATTTTCAGAAGGCGGAGTGTAGCCAAGTCTTTTAGAGAATCAGAGGAACTTGAGATCTGTTTGTTCAATGTTTGTTTTGTGTTTTTCAGTGTCCAGGCCAAACAGTTTAGAGAGCAGTAGAAACGTTTCCAGCAGTAGTTCACCTCTCAGTTTGAAAGGTAAAGCTTGTACAGCTGAGTTATAACAAACAGGAAGTGAAATTCTATGAAACTGTGTGCAAAATGCCATTTCCCTTCCAATTAAATTTGAAGACTTGTTTTGAAATTGCAATGATTGTGCAATCTGGACATGGCTGTCTTGGGAATCAAAGCTGGCAAGAAGTATTTTTCTAAGATTGATTCTGGCAAGGGGTGGCTTTTAAGGCAGGCAGTCTAGTTTTGCTTCAGTCTGACTGGCATCGTGTTGCGGGAAGTATCAGGCCACTCTTAGACTCCTTTTACAACAACAGGTCTCTGCTGTTCTTACTCTGTACACAGCTTGTGTATAGAATCAGTGTGCTGTGGAGATTTGCTTTTGCTGAAATTGTGCATCCTTGTGGGATGCCAGGAGACCTGACACTGTGGAAAAACCCATTTTCTGCTTTCCCACTGGCATGTTCTGGCTCTCGAATCACGCACAGCCAAGACTGGGAGATTAGTGGCAGAGAGGTGGTAGAAAGGCCCCCTTACTCTCTGTGTTATTCCTGTTGGTTGGACAAATAGTTGTGCTTGTTTAACACAGAGGCTTAAAGTATGTACTGTAAGACATTTACTGGTTCTGATTTTTCAGTTGTGACTCCCTTGAGTTCTGTGGGAGAATAAAATCAGGTCAAAAGTGCCACCTGGTCTGTGGATGAATGAGTTCCTACCTCAGTGAGAAATCTACTGAAATGAGGAAAGAACAGTGTTTTTAATGATATTTATGCTTCTCCTCAGGTTCCTTAGATCATATCCATGGGAGAACTGAGAGCCTCAGCAGTGAAGATATGGTGCCAAGCAGAGAGGCACCAGCCTTGCTCCGAGATACCTATCCCTTTCACTCTGCTTCTGCCATCTCAAGCCCCAGCACCAGGCATGAGTCCGCCTCCAACAGGAGTGGTTTGATCTCTTATGATACACCTCAGAAGAATGCTCCATCCCAATCTTACACAGGCAGGCAACGGTCTGCCTCACCTGGCAGTGAGATGGTAACTTTGGAAGAGTTCTTGGAAGAGAGCAACAGGCTGTCTCCACCAAGTGTAAGTAAACAGAGCTAGATAGCCCATCTCAAATGTCAAAAAAAAAAAAAGTTCAAAGCTGATTAAGGGGGTGAGGGCATAGGGAAACAAGGAAAGACAAGAAGATCCATGTTCATATGCATGGAACTTGCAGAGAACTATCCAGTCTTGCAAAATGAATGAAACAGTTCCAACAACTAAGGCAAGATTAACTTTCAGATAGCACTCTGCTAATTTATTTTGGGGTATCAGCTATGGCAAGTCAGGCAGATAATTCACTGCAAGTACTATGTATCAGACAGCTAGGACTTTTTAATATCAAATGCTTGTGGTCAAGGTTTTGTATTGTATCATCACTTCTTAGCTCCAGATATTTCTATTTGTGAACTGATAAGTTTTCTGTGTAATTTTGAGCTGCTAAATCTGTAATTGGAAATGAAACCCAACAGTCGTTTTGAACTGAAGTGCAAAATATGCAGTTGTTAAAACCATCTCCTAATGTGAAAATACCATCAGTGCATTTGAGGGAAAATATTTTTCTTGCTGAAGGAAGTTCTCGATGCTTTCCTCATGCTGTGTGTTTGTGTGCTGACTGGCACTGTGCTGTTGGTTCAGTGACTGCAAGAATATGTCACACGCTGAAGTGCTTTGTCAGAAATTATGTTTTTCTAGATGGTATTTGTCTTTTACTGCTCAGACATACTGTTCAGTAGTGATGCGGTGCAGTATTGAGCATGTTAATATCTTAAGAACATTGATAGTGTGAGTGAACGGGTGTTTGTTTCATGAATTCCTTAGTAACAGTATTGAAATCAACAGAGCTGTACCATTTTATGGCATCAGTAAATTCTGGTCCTTGAATTTTCAGAGCAATATTTAAATATACTTTCTATTCCCTTATTATCCTAAATACAATTCTTAGCTTTTAGAGATATTTAAGATTAGATGTTTTGTTTGTCTGTAACTACTTGATCATGTCTCCATTTTCATTTTTCCTATCATCCTTGTTCCTTTTCAGCGTCGGCGCAGTTTAGATGAGAGTGAAATGATTTCATTGCACCAATTTCTGTTAGAAGCTGATGCACTGTATCCCTCTTGCTACTCCCTATGTCCTTCCCTCCGTCAGGAACCTTCGCAGTCACTCGAATCGGTCCTCAGTCATTCATGTCCTGACAGCATGAGGCACAGAACAGGCAGGGGAAACAGGAGATCTACTTCACTGTATATCCCCAGGGTATCCATTGTTCTTGCTATGAAGGCAACAGCTCCCAACTTACCACAGCTTTTGCTAACATATTAATACCTTATAGAAGCATACTGTAACTCTTAGCTGTTATTTTAAAGGCTGAGAGATCACTTGCATTAATTGCTTATCAAGTATGTCCAGTGCTTGTTCATAAACATGAGTGGTTTTGCGGAACTAGTCATTCTGTAACGTTAATGTACGTAACAGCAGCTTAAAGTGAAGTTAAAAATAACCCTAACACTTCAACATTTAGTTGAATTTAGAAATCTTCCAGCTGCAGTATTACCATTTCACTTCTAGCAAACTAGTTTTGTGACTGGAAGAAACCTTTGGAGCATTAGTGAAATGAATATATTAAGCTTTAGCATACTCCCTAGAGAAAGAAGAGTAAAGAAATAAATTCCATGAGCTTGTTTCAGCACGTTTTTTGTGAAGACAGCATGTTGTTTAACTATTCTGAGTATGCCTTGTACTAATAGTCCAATGGCAGCTGATCAAACCTCACATTTTTGGATTGCATGAACCATCCCCATGAAGTATTCATTATATATTTTCTTTTACTGCCAGGTTAATTGTCTGACATGAAATTTGCAAGTTACTTGTGGGCAAGAAATCATATCTCCATTTTTGTAATGATTTTTTTGTACACTTAATTATATTGTACACGTAGCTTTTAACATATGTAGTATATTGACTGGGAGAGGTGAGAGGAATCAATGGAGAAGCAATGAAGCTTCCTTGTAATGCTAGCGCATCTCCTCAGGGTATGCTCTCCTGTTACATACCTGAAGTTACAGTAGAGTGTTATCCAGATGTACTGTATTCTGGAAGATGACAGACCATCGTTGATATCTGCTGATACCAGTGGCTGATGTCAATAATATGATATTGATGTTACAGTGACAGTGTCTGATGTGGAAGGAAGTAAAAGAGCTGCTGCTCAGGTTGCAAGTAAAATGAAGCGTTTAATATTTATGGCAATTAATCTGGCAAACAAGTCTGTCATGGTCTAACTATGATGAGCATGTTACTTCTTGATTTGGATTTTTACCCATTGTAAATATTTATATTTTCTGTTCCCCACTTTAAATATAAAATCTATGGTTGTGTTTGGGTTGAATTAAAGTGGGAAGGAAGATTATCTGAACACAAAGCTCTGCATGATTCTTTCAACAAGTATGATGTCATTAATGTGGTATGTGCATATTTTCTCACACCAGGACACCTCCAGTAACAGAGATTACTTGCTCAGCGATTATTTCAGGAAAGCAAATGAGCCTTCAGCTACTGGGAACCTGCTGGTTCAGCCATCCAGAAAGGAGGCTGCTAAGATGCCCACTAGTCTTGTTGCTCCGACTGTAAAGATGACCATTGCCAACGAAGAAGGAAGAATGGCTGAGCCTGGAAAGCCAAACCTCAGACAAGTCGAACCTGAGCCTTGGGCAAACTCCCAGGGGTCCCTTAAGCTTCCTCACACACCACAGCACCAGCCCGGCAGTGAGATGCGGCAGATGGCACAGCCTCAGCAGCCTGGAACCACGAGCAGGAGGAGTACGTCACTGAGCAGGGCGTTCAGCTTAGCCTCTGCAGACCTCCTCAGAGCCACCGGCCCGGAGGCATACAGGCAGGAGAGCCCTCAGAAGTCAGCAGCAGACCTGCGTGGGGGCAGGGACACTGCCAGTCGGACTGCTAGGGCTTCTGCTCCAGCAAGCTCCCAGGTGACCTTAAGAGAGAGACCACAATCTGCAAAAGTGGCAGGTTCCTTGCAAGGCGTTGATTGCCGCTGTCGGCAGCTTGACGCGAGGCACCTTTCCCTGGCCCCACCAAAGGATGAGAGGCCACTCTCCTTCCGTCAGTTCTCTGCCTCGCCCACTGCATCCACCAGCAATCTGAATGTGCAGCAGCAGGAGCGCGTGAACCCTGGGCAACACTACTCACCTGTATCGCATGCTCCCTCCAAAGTCAAACCCAAGCCAGCCCCTCGTACCAGCGAGGTGGCCGCAGTGGCCCCTGCCAGAGGTGTTTCCAGCAGCACTGAGGGAAATACTTCCCTAGGGCAAGGCCAGGGTGATGCCCTCCTTACCAAGTGCCAGGGTAAGCTGCCAGAAGGCAGCACTGGGGCTACGGAGGAGCCCACAAGAGGATGCAGCTCCAGCAGCACTCCTGGGTCTGCAGACCCCCAGGGGGATCAGCAGACAGTTTGGTATGAGTATGGGTGTGTGTAACCCATGGGTGCAGCCCATATTATGTGTGTTTGGTATTGCTGACATCCAGGTAGCATTTGTCTAGACACTGTGCCAGGTCTTAAAAGGCATCACCTGCATGCTGCTCTGAGTGTTTTCCAGGTGCTGTTCTCTAGTTGGACAAAGTATGATTAAGAGAAACAAGGAGCAAAACCCCAGCCCTTCTTTTGACACTGTTGTGCCTAAAACAAAGTGGAAGCCTGACCAAATCTCACAGCAGGCTTGACACTTGATTCTCACAGGTGCTGAGCATTCCTCACTCCAGGAGAAGCTTAGCAAGGTCCTCTGTTATGGCTGCACTGTGCACCCCTTCTACCTGCATTAAAGAAGAGTTTCACAGCTCACGTGTGTGTGCTGAACCCAGCCCCACCACTACTAAATAACCATACTGAAAAGGTAATATAAAAGCTGCACTTCTCCCCCAAAGACAGAACCAGATTTCAGCTTAAGTAGCTTAAAGATAAAGGTGAAGAGCAAAAGTGTGTGGCTTTAGCCATGGATCTGTTCAGTTCTTCTTGCCACAGCCCTGTTTTATAGAGGTAATGTGTAGACTTCAAGGGTCACATTTCAACCTTCCCCACTGGGACTGTGTAAGCACAGAGAGGCCGGTGTGATTACCCCATTGCCTTCACTACAGCTGCAGCTCAGCGGATCCTTGATGCTGCAAGCCAAGTGGTGCTGCCTTTTGAACCTTGTTTTATCTTCTATACAAACACTGGAACTCTCCCTTTCGGGGGAGAAGCCATTTCAATTGCTAAGGTGGCATCTCATGTACAAAAGTGTCTTGTAAGTATGTACATAAGTTCAAGTATTGTATAGGAATGCTGTGTAAATTGTATTATGACATCCTTGGGTGCATGACAGCTCACATCACAAGCAATATGTGGGATTTTGTCTCTTAAAAATCCTTGTGTATGTCTCCAAGAACTTTGGTCAGTATAGAAAGCAAAATAATTTTGTATACATGTGAAAGAAATATACTTTTAAAAATCTATTTATGTGCAAAGTTCCTTGTATGTTTCTGTCCAGAGTGTCATCAGCTGCTTATATATATATGATCAGATGTGTATCTTTAATTCTATTTCATGTTTGTAAAGCTGTTTTTTCTTGCAATAGACTAAATCCTTAAAAAAAAAAAAGTTGTTTTCCTGGTTCTGATTTAATCTAGTAAAGGCTAAAACTGATTCATCTGAGGATGTTTTTGTTATCTAGTATGTAGTAATCCCATTTTGGAAACTATAAAATTGTTTATAATAAAGATTAAACTAAAATAGATGGATGTTGTACTTCTTTTTTCTTGGGCAAGGAAACCAGCCATGATTCATGGTGCTGGATGAAGATCTGTCATGATCTGTGTGACAGAGTTGCATCTGTTTTTTACAATGTTGCCACAAAAGATGAATTAAATCTTTCAGTTCGATTGTAACCTTCTTAGGGTAGACTTTAGGAGAATTGCTCACGCAAATCAAGTGACTTCCAGGTCACTGTGGAATCAGACCATTAGATTTTTATGCTTTGCTGACCACCTCAGACAGTGCCAAGCGTACTGTCAATTTTGACCAAGCTTGCATGTTGTACAATGTGCTTAACTCTCAGGATGCTGCACAAAAGTGAGAAATTGCTCATCTTTGAACATGAAAAGAATGGCAAAAGGAACTTCTTGCCTTCTCTGCTGTTTTAATTGCAAACCACAGTTTTGCAACAATTTTAAAATTACATGCTATACAGCAATTTTTAAACATACTGGTTTTGGTAAACAAATTCTTCTTCTAGAAATTACCTCTTAACATTAATTCTTGTCCAGATCACTAAAGGTTTCTCCCTTGTTTCAGCTCCTTGTTGTAGGCATGTGCTTGGTTGCCCTGCAGGCTGGACTGCTGAGGAATTGATCTGGGAGTTGACAGTTACTGTAGATGTGCTTTTGCTATAAATACCTGCCCAGTCACTTATACCTTAGTTGCCGTGTTCTGAGTTATTTACAATTATTTACTTTCTCAGTTCTACTGAGTTTGGATAAAAATGTACATAATACTTACATGGTACCTTTCAAGTACAGGATTATTTTAAATATGGGCGTTGTAATTTGGAACAACTGGTGAAGCACCTGATACTGTGGTGCTTGGGTCTTCCTGAGAGCATTAAGGAAAATTTTGGTATAGGTGCCTGTCCTGCTGCAGCAGGTGCAGTCATTTTGCAGTCTGATCAATCACGTAATTGTTTCCAAGTGCTCTTTGATAGATGCAGTGGCTCCCAGGTCAGTGTGCTCCTGCTGCCCTGTGCTGCACCATCAGGTAAGGAACAGCGTGGGTGGGCGAACAAGGTCTGCCTGCAGCTACGGTGCTGCTGCTTTCTGCCATTCTGGGGGGTCCAGAGCAGTCGTCAGGAGGATAAATGCGTGTTTTGGTGTGTTAAAGCTAGCACGAGAGACAAGTCATTTGTGTTTGGAGGGAGAGAGAGAGTAATCAGCGAATCCTCCCAGCTTTGTGCCAGCGGGGCTGGGCAGGCAGTGCTGCTGGGAGGTGCCAGCCTGTGGGAGTTGTCGGGAGCTTCTAGGAGAGGTTTTTCTGTGAGGGAAAAGTGGAGGGGGTAGAGCTGCCAGACCACTTCTGGCTTCTCAAAATTCCTTCCAAGAAGAAAAGGAGGGCTGTGATGATGAAATAGCGGCTGCTTCACTTTGCACAACTTTGAAGTCTAGTGAGGCCTGCTGTGTGTGGGCGGGCGGCCAGGCCTGGCTGTTGGGAGCGGCAGCAGCCATGCGCCAGCACCTGTCGAGTTCTGGGAAAAAGGGACCTTCAG
The DNA here is from genome assembly GCF_000699245.1 of Pterocles gutturalis. NCBI lineage: Eukaryota > Metazoa > Chordata > Aves > Pterocliformes > Pteroclidae > Pterocles > Pterocles gutturalis. The sequence continues at coordinate 12,949 of NW_010138433.1, forward strand.
CTCCTGGGCTTTTCCCAGCTCTGCGTGGCAAAGGGCTGGAGGATGCTGATGTTTCCTGACATGGGAGGAAGTGTGTGCTCCCTGAGATTGCTAATTATGTGTGTTAAATAATGCTGTGCATAGGTCTGGATGTAATGCTTCATGTAACATTCTGTAATGGAGTGCCTCAGTTTGTATACGTGGCTCATTATTCCTCTAGATAATTTTTTCCTTTCAAGGACAGCTTTTTGAAGGGGATCCCATCCCAAGGAGGCAGCTAGGTAGCCAGTGGGTTTCAGAGAAAGATGAGGGGCTGTGCCTATGGCAGCACCCGCTCCCTGCAGCGTGCTCAAACTCAAAGCTGGTGAAGCTGTTTAACATGAACAAATTTTGCCTAAAATTGCATGCACTGAATGACAGTGGTGTTTGCTTGAAGTAAGAGAAAGGGCTGCTGTGGAAATTGCGTCTAGGGAGTTGCGAGCTCTGCAGGGACAGAGTATCTCTTTACCAAGAAATCCGAAGCCCAGGTCCTTTACAGAGACACCTTGTCCTGGAAACCTTTTTCCTATTAGATATTCTTCAGCTGTTCCTCAAACTTGGGAGCTGATCGTGAAGCAAATAGACCTTTCCTGATTTCAGTTAATGAAGGTCAGAACATAAAATCTCCAAAAGCAGAATTAAAAAAATAGAATCTACTTTTTTTTTTTTTTTTTCTGTAATGAGGGAAGTTCTAAGTGTAAGTCCATTGTAAAAATGGCTAGTACTTAGCTTAGAAAAATGGCACACCAAAGTACACCGTGTGGTTGGAAATTATTTCTGATCATCCAGATGTTTGGGGACATATTAGAAGTTCAGACAAAGGTAAATGACTTTAAGACAGAACATAGAAGAAATGCTCCAGAAATGGTTAGTTGGTTAGTTCATGTGAAGCAACTACAACCTGGATGTTAAATGGATATAGAGGTTTGCAATTTTTTGTTGTTGTTGTTAAACAGGAACCCAGCTGGGCTTGAAAGCATTTGAATTGTGGTTTTGCATTTTTAGATGAAACGGGGGAAAAATTAGTTGCGGTAAGCTTCAGCAAAAAGAATTCGTAATAACAATTGCTTCTCTGCCTATCAGAGTTGTGGAGTGTCGGATCCGGGCAGCACTGGAGATGTTCAAGGCAAGGTAGAAAACTTGAGAGTGTTTTTACAAACACCAGTACCAGACAGAATTGACCTGACCTAGCAGAGCAGAGTGAAATAGGTCAGTTACTAAAAATGGCAAATGAAGTTATTGTTATGAAGGGTTTCTAGGCTGGAGAAATAGACTGGACCATGAAGGTCTATCTTCAAAGCTGGTACTAGAGGCTGCCATAAGAACTAAGAGAATAGGACCAGCTGGAAAGTGGTGAAAAAAAATACGATTCAAGAGAGTATTGTCAGGAATTTAAGGTGACTGGGAGAAGCTATGGCAAGTTTTGCAAAACTAGATGCTGTTTTTCCAGTCACAAGGCTTTCTTGAAGAGTATGAACAGAACAGTAGGCAGCAGAGGGCTACTTTTTAAAAGCTTCTCAAACGGGAAAGCCCGTCCAAATGTGGGTTGATGAAGTGGGACATAAAGTTGAGGCAGACTGCCTGTCCTTACTCCTAGGAAGGCACAGGTTATTGACTGCTGGGGGCTTGGGGGAGGTGGTGGTGGTGGTGAGGGAACAAAATTGGTTTTTACTGAGAACAGGACAATGAAAATGTGGTTATTCCACAGAAACCAGAAACCTAAAACATATCCAAAACAAAACACAGAATGCCATGGAAACTAATGTCAGCTTTCTGTCATTCCCAGATGCTGTTCTGATCAGCAGCTCTAGTTAAAATACTTGCATGTGTTTAACCAAAGATTGTAATAACTGAGGACTGTGCAGCTCTGATGGTGAGGCTATGCTGAAGTACGTAATGTGTGTGTTGCATACCACAATGAGGAAGAGTAATAGATCTAAGCATTGGCATTAGCCTGTGAAAAGCATGTATTGCACAAAGGCAAAACAGAAGGACCCCAGCTCCCACTTTTGTGAGGGACACCCTATGGTGTGATCTGAAAGTCGTGCTAAAGGGCAGAGTGGTTAGGAAGGGAAAAAATGAGGCTATTGGTGAGACTCATTGTACCAGGCTCTTACAGAATCAAATAGATTAATATAAGATCATAGTGTTTTAATGCTTTTGATTTATGGTATGAGATAGTTTATGGGAGAGCTAAACAGCCTCTGCTTCAAGAAAACATCATCGGGCAAAATATAAGATACTCCCCCTCCTGTCCAACATAAGGTACTGGTGCCTTTGGATTCAGGATGAAGCTGGGCTATGACACCAGGAACAGTGTGCACCTTCTCCATGTGAAAATCCCTGAAATTTGCAAGTCAAAGATCACCTCACTCTCACATGCCAGTAGCTGGCATGCTCTGGCAATGTGGGGCACATTAATGGCAAGTAAAGCACAGTTTGTGTTTGAGAACGTGCTGCTGAGGAAGAACATGAGAGTTTGAGAAGGATATTGCAGCTGGAGAAGCACAACTCCCTGGTGGACTGCTGGGGCACCTCTAGAGACTTGCGTTGGAGGGAAGAGGGAGTTTTCTGCAAGGAATAAGTGGGAAAGTATGTTTGTGAATGACCGAAGTGAGCATTTTGTAGTGCTTCTAGTCTGATTGCTTTACCATTCAGCAGGGTATTTTGAAGGTTGTGGGATGTAGAAGTCTATGTTCCCTTGCTGCTATAAATACCTCTGACAAAAATTATCCCATTCTTGTTAAACCCACAGAAGATGCTTCCCTGCATCTTTGCAAGAGGATTTTTTTTTTCTTCTAGTTATCCAAAACTTGGAATTTGCATGTATGTGCACCGCGAGCCCATAAAATACCCAACCTACAGATGTGTGTGTTTCAGAGCTGCTGGTTACCTGGGGATGTTCAGCTGCAGCATCTCAGCCTTCTACAGAGATGGAAAACTCCCACTCAGTTTGAGAGTGCTCCTGTAGGACCCTTTTGGCTATTTGTGAGTCAAAGTTGAAGAACTACTGAGAATCAGGAAAATGGCTGTGAAGGGAAAATCTTGGGAACTTTCTTTAGAACTGCAATCCTCTGAACAAGGATTGCATGCTTATAGGAGTGCTAAAGCCTGTCAGAGTTCAAGGAGGGTCAGAGCAACACTCCTGGGCATATGGTGTAGTGTTAGGTAGTCCTGCGAGGAGCAGGGAGTTGGACTTGATCCTTATGGGTGCTTTCCAACCCAAGATATTCTATGATTCTGTGAAAAGGGAAATGGAAAAATGGGCAGGCACAAGCTGTGTGGGATAGATCTTCTGTCAATTTTACTTTCCCTTATGTTTTCACATAGTAGTATCTTGCTCCTGGGTAGCTGAGGCTTAAAGGATGTGGGTAACGTATGTTTGATGGGGAACAGTGTATTTTTAATGTTAAAACTCTAAAACCACTTCTTCTGAGAACAACCACATGGTATGTTAGCAGAAGACTCTTTGCATGAAATATGCAAACAAAGAAGCCTTCTTGCTGGCTCCTGTCCTACAGCTCAGATAGTGCAACCAGCTACCGCAGCCTGGCCAAGCCCACCTTATCTCGAGCAACTTTCCCTCCTTCGTGACTTCTCCTCTCCAGCCCTAGAGACCTTTCTGTTCTTCAACTCAGAGTGTTATCTTTAACTGTTTCCTACCCTTGATTTCACTTACTGTACCCTGTTTCCCTCCAGATCTAGTTCCAGTTTTCTCTATTCTTTCCATGCCAGTTTCCATTGCTAAAGGTTTCAGTCATCTATCAGCCACCTCTCACCTTTGTGCCATTTTGTACCTCTCTGCCCTCACCAGGCTCTCTGTTACACAGTTGCATTATTGGGTCTTGATGGTTAAAGTTCTGTGAGAATTTGTTAGCCCTTAAAAATACTAATAGGATTTAAGAAGGTGCATATCACTTTTTGCATATTGAGGCAATATTGTTTCTATTTAGTCTTAAATATTTTTAACAATGTGAGGTTCCACATAATTTTCATTGTTTTAGAATTTCCGTCCTTGCTTATTTTGGCTTCTTTAATTGAAAAAACTTGAATTCCTGAAGCCCAATCCTATTAACCACATGCAGCTCCCATGAACACAGATCCTTTTCCTTATTTAACCAGCCATGTCAATGGTAACAGAGTCACACTTGGTAGATCCTGAATTCCCTTCAGTCTCCCACCCTGTCCTGTACAAACAGGTGCTTGTTTTCTTCTTATGGAATCATAGAATCATAGAACGGTTTGGGTTGGAAAGGACCTTGGAGATCATGTAGTTCCAACCCCCCTGCCACGGGCAGGGACACCTTCTGCCAGAAAGGGCCTCTGCTGGCATACACTTAGAGAGGGTGCTGATGACTGGAAATGACACCAACATGAGTGAGCAGACGTCTGGAAAACATGATGTGTGAAGAAGACTGAAAAAAATGGAGGTGTTTGGTCTCCAAAAGAAAAATCTAAGAGGGACAGCATGATCAATCCTCAGACATTTAAAGCATTAACATAGAGAAAGGTAGCAATAGACTTTTTTCATGTCAAATCACAGAAGGACAAGAAAAAAATAAATTAATTGGAAACATGGAAGATTAAGATTTTTTTAATTAGTGCAAGGCTTTTTAAGAACAAGCCTAGCCAGGGGATGAAGGCATTGCAAGAGAGGGAGAATCTTCCTCAATGACAATTCAAAAGAAGAAGCTAAAGGTCTGGAGGAAGCAGCCTAGCATTCGTTATTGGCCCCCAGAGTAAGGAGATGGTCTAGATGACCTCCTTCCTGCTGTGTTTCTGTGGCGTCTGTGACATTTATAGCACCAGTTTAACTCCATTCTTTTTGAAGCTTGCTGCCTCTGAATCTGACATGTGCAAGCCAAGAGCTATTCGATTCAGGGGAGTTAGTTGATCACAACACACATTAAAATTATTTGACCAAAGCAAGCGAAAAGCCAGATTTGCCACTTGCACCAAATAATAGCTATTTGTCAGCTTTAATAGCTGCTGTATAAATCATGGAGATAAAAGGCTACAAAAACTGTCATTTCTTTTCATTTTCTGAGCTTCAAGTATAGCACAACATGCGGTTCTGAGTGTGTGTGGTGTGGGCTGTGGTCTGCACCGGACACTGCTCTGCCCTCCACACTGACAGGGGCGGGTGACCCATGCCATCCCGTGCCTTTATTTGAGTGACCTGCTTTACAGCGTCTGCGTGCCGAGGCAAGCAAAATAGAATGTCTGGATGAAAGAAAAGCAAACCAGGATTTTTCTAGAGTTTATTTTGCTCTGTAGTTTTTTGAAAAGCAGGTTTATGGAAGTGACTGTTTCTGCCCCACTTGCAAGGCTGTGCTGGTCAGGTGCTGCCTTTTTAGCCCTCTGATAGACCTGACCTACATTGTGCCTGATGGCCGTGGCTCTGGCTCTGCTTTCTTGATATTCTGGTCACCTGTATCGAACATCTGTCTAACACATCTTTGAGCATGTTCGCAGTCCAGCGTGACAGAGAATTGCAGCCAAAGTGGGAACTAGGAAGGAGATACTGCCCATGATGTGACTTCAGCAGTGTCTCTGCTTTCCCTGGCAGCCAAAGGGGTAGTCGCTGTCTGTGGGTCTTCTCAGGACTTGTTCCCCATCTGCAGCCTGGACCCTGCAGGAGGTGGAAATGCTGTCCCTGCACCCACCACTGATACCAAAGTGATCTTTGCCCCTGGCGGGCTCTCGGGGAAGTCAAGGTGTCCGATGCAATGTCCTGTTGCTCCTTATTGAAGAGTAATGCATGTATTACCAAGGAAGTAACTGCTCTTCTCTTTCTTAATATAGTCTTTTATAAACTCTAAAAAAACTAATAAAAGAGCTATGATATCCAAGGGTAAATAACAGTGGATTAAAAGGCACCAGAACAAATACTTTACTTTGCTTCCTGAAAGATCCCAGTTTGTGCAATTTTCTTAATATGTGTAGTCTTATGTATGTATATAAAGATACTTATAAATACAAATCAATAATAAATAGTAAATGGCTATTAAGTAAATCAGCAAAATGGAGGAGGGAGCATTCCCAGTAGCCCTGATAAATTTGATAGCAACCCATCATATTCTTTAATATTGCGCAGGGTGTTCAGCCTCTGGCGGTGCTCCCGGGAGCCTGTGCCGTACCTGTTCAGCCAGGTGTGCTGTCTGCAGCTCTGCCATCCTCCAGCAGCACGGCGAGCCTGCAAAGGACTGTCCTGGGCTTTTTGCAGCCTTTTCTGGCCATGTTCAGGAATTTCCTGGTTTTTTTCTGCTGCATCCCTCCTCAGAAACTTGGAGAGGTCCCTTAACCCCGCAGATAATTTTAGATCTCGTCTGCCTGAGGCCCTGGCAAGGAAGGGCTCTGCCATCTGGCAGCCTGTCATACCTGAAGAGCCCTTTGCCTGTGTTTGGAATGAGGGGTTATTTTTGATGCTGGTTCTGACATTAGCCGTGGGTACTCCTGGAGTATTTCCAGGTTTTGTAAATGTCATTGTATCCTCTCCCTGTTTGTTTGTCTCTATTTTGTTTCTGTGCTTATGTCACTCTGCTTTCTACCAGGTTGGTAAGGGAGAGCATATCTCAGCGTACCCCACACAAGACTCTTGTTTCCAGACTCACTGTCTGTGGCCACCCCTGGAGTGCTGTCGCCCCGTTGCCATGAGCAGATGGGAGCTCTCGTGAGGTGCAGGACTGAGGCACAGGGTCACCTGTGTCCCTGCAGCAGCACGGCAGAGCATCCATCAGGTGAGTTACGTACCAGTTCAGAGCCTGAACTGGTAACAGCTTTTGTTTCCCGCTTCAGTGATGTAATTCGTATCTATCTGTTTTTTTAAGAGCAGTGCGTTTCAGTTTGAATGACAGATGCCTTAATACACATCCCGTGATGCAGCTTGCACTCCTGCGGGAGTAAGAGTAGTGGCATGAGTTAGCAGGAGGTCAGCTTTTACATCTGCTACGGTCTTCCTGAATGGCCTTCGACAAGCCCTTTGGTCTGTTTGTGCCTCAGACTGTCTCGCTGTGTAGCTGAGAGGAAGGAAACCCCGCCTCGCAGCCCTGGCTCTTGCACATCGGAGAAGATGCTCCCTTGTGCAGAGATCAGCTTCTGCTGTGGTTGGACATCAGGAAGGTCTGATCTCAGCAAGCTCTAGGAACAATTTACTGTAAATAATATTAATAACACTAACTCTCTGTATACTTTGTAATACGCTTGCATGAGGCAACAGCTGTGTGTGTTTAGCTCTGCTGTAAGCAGCTGTATCTGGGCTTTGCACCAGCTGCTGTGATCATAGTGCAGCTCTCTGCTGGTCCGTGCCTGTGGTGGTAGGTACAGGTGAGAACGCTGCTCTGCGTGCGTCGCCGTCCCTGTATTTAGTGTCTGCTCGTGGCACTCTCATCTCTTTGAGTTCTGAGTGGGTGAGGGAGGAGAGGGCTGGGCTGGGCTGACTCCGCAGCTGAACCAGAAAGAGCACAGGAGCTGAAACACAATCTCCTCCTCCTTCTCCTTCCCTGCGCTGTTTCACCGGCAGCCTTGCTCACAGCTGGGAGGAGGACAGCCTCACCAGCAGCATGAGCAGGAGCTGGGAGAAGGGAAGGTTTGCTCTCCTCACACTTCAGGGAAAACCTTTTTGGGTAAACTCTGCTCACAGGTGAGTTTTGTTTTTATCTATTCATTTTTAAAAGCAAGTTACATTTCCATCATGAGCCAGGTTATATGAGGTTATGACCCCTGGAAAGGTGACAGGATGGATTTTTTTGGCTGGGTTGTTAAAGCAAAACAATGAGGCAGTCCAAGGACTCAACCAAAGCAACGTGTCCAAAAAATTTCACAACTTCAAAATTAATTTCTTTGGCAAGTTCCCACTAGTGTGAGCTTTGAATAAAAGTTCTTCAAAAAAACCCGGTCTTGAGTTCCACTTATGTGTAAGGAGAGCTGAATGTTGAAGTTATATTGATGAAAGGAAATTGTTAAGATAAACTGAGAAACTGTTTCGTGTTTGCAGGGGGGAGCCAGAGCAATAGCCAGTAGATAAACTCCAGTAGTCATTTTCAGAGAACTTAATAGGACCGCACAAGTTGACTAGATATATGCTATTTTGAATGACTAACAAGTTATTTAAGTGCTTCATTTCCCCTGAGAGCACAAGCCAAAAGTTACGCCTAACAGAAAACTGCTAAACTTACATACCTTGGTGTGTGGGTGCTCTGTGTACACCTGTATAGATTTGTCTTTGTACCTCAAAAGTATGTCATTCCTGTGTGTTCCAAACACTAAACCACTTTTGCTGCTGTTTAGAACCTGACTTGGGAAACTTGAAATGTGAGGGTTTGTTTAGTGAAATGAAATCCATTTGGTCAGAAATAAATCTATTCTTTTTTTTTTTAATAGGATTAAAAAAATCTTTTTTCGTTTGTGTAGGTTGCCTATGTTATGAGTACATTCTTCTGGTTCTTGACAGTATTTGTAAAGAAAAAATCACTCAGCAATCGGCCTCATACGTGCATGGGAGGGGAGCTGACAAATAGAGAATTTAGAAGAATATAACAGGCTTGTCCTGTCCTTTTCTGTTCCAAACACATGTAGATATTTATTAATAAAAGTTTCAGGAAACTTAACAGTGAGGCAAGGAAAAATGGCTACACATAGGCTCATAAGACGTGACACTGTCATGTTGAGCATTAGGGGACTTTCTGAGCAGTCTGTTAATCAGCTCCCTCCGTGACTTTTTCCACATTAGCACCCCGTGTTCACACTGGCTGTGGAAGAGCACAGTGTCTGACCACTTCTTCTTTCAAGTTTGCTTTTATTAAGATGACAGTAAAAATGAGTCAAACCTTTGTATTTAACACCCATTCTTCCATTCCTTTTTTGAAGAAACAAAACTTTTTACTGTCCTGGTTTTGGCTGGAAAAGCTACAACATGTCCTCACCACATCCTTCCTGCCTCCGCACCTTATTGCTAGTGTGCTGTTGTTCCCCCTTATCACGCTGCTTCTACGCAACAAGTGTGAGGTCTTTCTGTTATGTGAGGGAAGAGGCAGAAGGTGGCTGTTTCCAGCTTATTTAACACTCAGTGCTATACAGCTGTAATTCAGATGATAACACAGAAGGTACCTCCACAAAGCTGTAGGAGTCTGTCCAGGGTCTGGGGAGCACACTGTGAGAAAACGTTGGGTTTGCAGGATCAGAGCGGCTTGCTGTTCCGTGGTAGCGGGGCACAGCTGGGGAGTGACAATATCTACATCGCAGTGTTGTGATTTGAATATCACAGCTTTAAACGAAGAAGGATGTGGCAGTTCCAATATCTCTTTTAAAAAGCTCATCTCACTTGACATCTGCTGTGAGAGGCATTTATCTCAGTCTGTGGCTGGTGGACAAAAATTGACTCCCATTGCTCTGGGACCTGAGCAGTGTAAGCGACCCTAGACAGTGGGAAAAGAGAGAAGGGAGATGGGGGGAAAGGCGAGTGAAGGGAGGAAAGTGAGTCCCAGCTGAACTAGGTGTATATAGGTGTCATCATACTAGATGTCATCGAATGGGCTGGGTCAGGGGGTGGCTGGTTCCTGGGGTCAGACAGGCTGGAAACTTCTTACCTGTGGCTGAGCACAGCTGCATGGGGCCAGGTGTACAAAGGCATGTGCATTGATGTAAGTTTTCCTCCCCTTACTAGCCCTGTGGATGTTGTCACTCAGATCAACCAGCTGATGCTGTAACTGCACGTTTTCTGGGCATCCCGTTGAACAGCACACAGAGATTAAAATTTTTTCCCTGCCAGTTTTTCTATATCTGGCCTGAGGGTGCATTTGTGTTGCCCTGGGGCTTCACTCCTACTGACTAGTGTGGAGATAACTGAAGAAAACGTTATTTCAGACTCATGAGGACATTTACGCAACTTGCAAATTATCTTTAAGTGAAGAACTATGGAAAGAGAACTCCAGACGTTGTGGCCTTGTGAGGCTCATTACCTTATAATTAGCTGAATGTCTCCTCTAAGAGGTTTGTTTTTCCTGTAAAGCTTATTCTGAGTGGTTTTTAATGCTTGTTATGAATTATTCTGCCAGCTGAATCATTTGCAGAGCTGCTGTCCCTGACAGCTGATGGCAACTAGTTTTGAAAAGACACAGAACAGCTTTAATGTTTAGAAGAAACTAGCCAATAGTTTTAAGTAAAGGTATTAGTAATCAGCAGCGGCTAAGAACAACATTGCAGTTTATTCTCTGAGGGATGCATCCACTGTAATTCCTTGTCCTTTAGAAACCACGCTCTGAACTCTGTTAATCTACTGGGTAGCAAAAGAAGAACTTTTTAGGCACTTCATCCAGAAGCTGTAGCTGATTTGTCTGAAAAAGAAAAAAAGACTAATAAGTTTAAACACTGTTAGAGGCAGACTGAGAAATGGGCTCACCTGTAAGTGTGCTCTGTTCCTCTCCATGGAGCCCTCTTGCCAGAAGTATTGTTTCTGTGGCAACAAATTTGTTTCCATCTGGGTTGTCTTGGAGTTTGATTTGGGGTTGCTTAGGCTCAGACCTGTCACCATGCCAGAGACGAAAAGAAATGCAAAACTGATCTGGTCTACAGGTAATGGAGACTCTACACTCTGCTGCTGTTACTGTCACTCCATGAGAGATGTCCTCCTGACAGTCTACATTCAAAGATTGCTGCGGACAGCTATTGCTGCTAGGATGACCCTAGTCTCTCATTTCTGAACGTCATTGCTTTACTCAGCATTATTCACCACAGGAAAGACATGGAACTGTTGCAGAGAGTTCAGAGGAGGCCATGAAGATGGTCAGAGGGCTGGAGCACCGCCTGTGTGAGGACAGGCTGAGAGAGTTGGGGTTGTTCAGCCTGGAGAGGAGAAGGCTGCAGGGAGACCTTATAGCAGCCTTCCAGTACTTAAAGGGGGCTACAGGAGAGATGGGGAGGCACTCTTCATCAGGGAATGTAGTGATAGGATGAGGGGTAACGGTTTTAAGCTGAGAGAGAGGAGATTTAGATGAGATGTTAGGAATAAATTTTTCACTGTGAGGGTGGTGAGGCACTGGAACAGGTTGCCCAGGGAAGCTGTGGATGCCCCATCCCTGGAGGTGTTCAAGGCCAGGCTGGATGAGGCTTTGAGCAACCTGGTCTAGTGGAGGGGGTCCCTGCCCATGGCAGGGGGGGTGGAACTTGATGATCTTTAAGGGCCCTTCCAACCCCAACCATTCTATGATTCTATGAGTTTTCAAGCTTCCTTTCTCTCACATTGTTTGCTATGGGTAAACAGTAAAGACACATAGCTTTGAAGAGAGGTTAGATAGCTAACAGAGGAAGGGGAGGTCAAAAATGAATGCATTTCAAAAGCAAATGCAATCAAACTTAAGTCACTTTAATGACACCTGAATAAGATGCTAAAATGGGCAACATCAGTAGGGAAGAATGGAAATGTTATTACAGAGATCTCTTGGTTTGGCTTTCTTATAGCTCAATATTTTGTAACATTTTAGATCTGGAAACATTTTGTCTTCCATCTGCCAAAGGAAGAAGGAGAATTTTTACTCTGTGACGGATAATTATTTCATGTCTATGCACATACTTAATTAGAAAATGTATCTGTTTTATGCTCCACATATAAGAAATGATCAGACATAGTTTTTAAAATAAGAATTGTCTTTTAAAGTAGGAAGAGGCTTTAACTGAGATCCCTTAGCTTGCCATGTCAGGACATTATTATCTGTAATTTGAACTTGTGTTCAAATTTCAGAGATGGTCTCACACCTGCACCCCAGAGCAGGACCTAGATTTCTGAACAGCTCCCAAGTCTGGAATCCCACATCTCCCATGCCAGCTTTTCCATCTCCTGCCCCTGAGCTCATCAGAACTCCCCTGTAACGAGTATTTGATTCTATCCCTTTTCTCTAGTCAGGTGCATGTTGGAAAGCATGAACGGTTTGCAGCAAGGTTTGCTGTTGCTGTGAGTTGCTTCTGTAGTACTACAAAAGAAGGGTTTTTTTTCATCTCTGTAAGGTCATGGTTCATCAACTATTTTTTCTTTTTTTGTGTTGAACCTCTTTTATCCAGATAATTACCATTAGTGTAAGCAGGTTGTTCCTTCCAATTTTCTTTAAAAGAAGACTAGAGAAGGGTCAGTTGGTTTTCAAGCATATGGATGCCTGAGTTTGTGCCTCCAGGTGGGATGCTGGCGTTTGTCTCCCAGGAGAGAGGTGGCAAGCCTGACGGGGCTCTGACGCTGGGGAAGCGGGTAGTCACTGCTCGTGTGGGTGCCAGTGTCATCCAAAGGTGGGATGGAGAGGTCCTGGACAGAACATTTAGGCTCTTGGGCAGGATGCTGAAGTGCAGGAATTCAGCAGCACTGTGCTGAGGAAGGCTTCTCACAGCATATGCAAGGCCAGACGGAGCTATCGCGTCAGTCAGTTTCAAGGTGTGACAAAGAAAATGCAGGAGTGAAGTCAGGCTCATATGCATTGGGAAATGAGGGCACTCGGGAGAAAGGGAAGGCCAGGATTTTTAAATCTAAATGGATGCAAGATACTAGCTCTTAAAATCATGTGAGTATTAAAAGATTTTTTTTTAAATGAAAATTAAGGGAACTGAGGAAATGAAAATTCAGGAAATTAAAACATAAGCAAGCCTGCAGTTACAGATGCAAGCACTTTGTTTAGAATGATTTATCCATTGAAGACTAGGTTGTTGAAGTCCTGTATCCTCAGGAAAAAAGAAAGTACTAGAGTTTTCAATAGTTGTCTAGGGAGTGAGAGCAAAAAAAGGAAAGAGCACAGAGGAAAACCTTCTGCAAGGCGTGCTGCTTCTACACAATTGTGAGAAGTCTGAGAAATAACGCTGGGGAACACGCCTTACATGCGAATATTGACTTAGGTCTACAGGAAACTTGGTTAATCTCCAAAAGGGAAACTGCAAAAAAGGAGGAAGCTTAATTAAAGGCTGCAAAAAAAGATCGCTTAGGAGAGTTAAATCTCTGCAGGCTAGATGGAGACTGTTGAAGACATGCACAAATGCCTGTGCACCCACCTCCTGCCCCAGTGCTGGATCCAAGGGAGAAATAGAGAAATACAGAACAGGGGCCAAAAAAGACTCAACTGAGTCTGAAAGGAAATGAGCACAGCTGAACAGCAGCGTGTGGAAGGGCGGATGGTGTGCTAGACTAGAAAGAATTGGATCTAGAACAGAAACATGTTTGAAATACACAATAGGGATCAGTGCAAGCCAGGAACGCAAACATAGTACAAAGGCACAAAAGAATTATTCCAGTTTTAAATGGTGACAATGCACACAATGTTAGGTGCTTCAATGAACAAGCTCCTTATCCCATGACGGATTTTGGCTCTGATTAAAATAAATCCAAACAGAAGAAAAATAATTAAGTCAAAGAAAAATGAGGGGAAGAAGGGAAAAATCTCCAAATATTGTAAACACCTTTTCACTTTACTGTGTCTTAAAACTTTTGCTGTACAAAATGAATCATATACTGAATCATGTATGCAGAAAACAGCATTTAATAGAGAGATTACTTTATTGAATGTATAATTATTTGCTGATGTGTGGCATAATGAAAATGTTAATATACTCCTTGAACAGGAGATGTGCTCGATCTCGTTAGACACAGCAGAGTTTCAACTACATTTCAGGTAGACCTAGCAAGCAAAATTTTTCTCTCAGACAGCCTTTGCTATTTGTCAAACATTACTATTCAAACATTGATTATTGCTGTCCCAAGCTATTGCTTGTCAGCTTGAGCACTGCAAAATCAGTTCTATCCACTGAACTATCAGTGAAGGAGGAGAAACAATTGCACTGATGGATGTTTGGTTGCTTTCCAAACTACTTTTGGTTAATGAGATAGTTCTGTTTGGAGGGCGTGATGTGCTGATACTTGGGTTTAATTATACCTTGTTCTGTCTGGAGGCAGTGGCATTGTGGAAGATGGAAGCAGAAAGAGAATTTGGTCCCTGCTATAGTCTCCAACTTGTTAGTTTTTGAACAAAAGTTTTCCCTTGTAACCAGTGGAGCGATGCTGGGGCGGGGCTGGACAGAAGGGACTGCCTTGCACCCTGCTGGCACCCTCTCCCCTTTCTGTGAGAGTGCCTGGGTACAGAGAGCAAGTCGCTCTCAGTATGCACATCAGCCCTGCCTGTGTAGTGCCATAAGCGCCTGGACAGAGACACAGGCTGGCACCTGGCTCTCTCTGCCTGGCCGTGGTGTGTGCGTGCTGAGTGGCACGAGCTGTCCGCGGGGTGCTGTGGCCCACGTGCTGTAAGTGGGTGGCCCATGCTCAGGCTGCTGAGAAGCCTGTGGGGTGGTTCCCAGGGGCCACGGCTCCCTTTGGGCAGTTGCTCTGCAAAGCAGGGGCTGCACAGCAGTGCTGGGGGTAGAGGGGCATGCTGGCAAACCAAGGAAGGCAAAATCATTGACATGCAGTACAGATACGACCTAACCTTCCAGTCACTTATTTTATGCGGGACATCTGGCGTTGCCCGATGGAGCACAGCACTGCTGTCAGAGCAGGCTGCAGCAGCAAGAGGCAGTAATACAGTTTGGGAAAATGAATCAGATGAGTGATTTTCCCCAGGACTGTAGATGGTAAAATGAATCAGAACTCATTTAGTCCAGAGGGGTGAAGTTCCTGTTTCTCAATCCCAGGCTACAACACAGTTGTTCCAGTCCCTGTTCCTTACTGGTAATATTGGATGTTGATCATGGCTTGTGTGGCTTCTAATCTGTAAGACTGGAGTCTTTTGTCTTTTCTTGCTTTGCCACTTTAAATGAGGGTCAGTGCACAGATTCGGGATCATAAGCAGTTCTGTTGTCTACGATAGGTCGTTACTTGCCTGCTGCCTGTGCAGTACAGACAGGGCAGGGCTTTGGCTTCTGCGTCAAGAAGGGTTGTGGGGGAGAGGGAGGTTGAGTTGGCTGGGGTTTCAGTTGAGGGGAAAGGAAGATTTGGAGCTCCTCTCTGAGGAATACAGAGATTTAAGATTTCTGCAGAAAGTGGTGTGATGTGTTTTCCTCCACCCACTGTCCTGTACTTGAGCAAGTCATCCACGAAGCCTCAGGGAGATGCCCCCTGTGAGTAGGAGCTAGTCACAGTAGCTCAGCAGTGAAATACTTGGAGGCTCATGTCGTCCACCTGGCTGATCTTTAATGGCAGGAAGGAGGGGGCAGATAAGGGTTATTCATAAAAGCTTTGAGGCAACTATGGCATGACTAATTCCTGTTACGTGATTCACCTCCCTGATACCACTTGGATTGCTTGCCTGAAATGACACATTGTATGAACTTCTTATTACGGTAAACAGGGATTTTCCAAAGTGTAGTTTCTTTTCAGCATTTCCCTGTGCTCAGCCAGTTGTTCAGACCTTGCATTTGGTAAAAAGGCCCTAATCCTAGACAAAGAATAAGAAGTAGTCTGAGATATTGGACTATCTGTGCTTATTATCCTATCTGCTTTCCTTACTCTTCAGGTCAAGTTGTCCTTCATATGTGCAGGCCTCATCTAAAAAGTCCAGTCATGAAAACCTGAAATGAAACCGCAGCAGAACAAGGACTTTTTAAAATTAGTTTTTGTGCATGTGAAGTCACATAAATTTCACTTTCATATAGCTTTAATTTCTAGGAAAGAACTTTCAAAATGAAAAACATTTCATAAAAAAGCATTGCAAAATGATGATTTGTTTGAAAATAAAATTATTTTGTGGAAATGGTTTTACTTCATGTCAGATTTATGCAATTTGTTTCCATGCTATTGCATGTTGCCAAGAGGCATGAGTTGTGTCACATCACCTGGCAAACAATAGTGGAGGACAGAATGGGAAGGTCCTGAGAGCTCCCCAAACATTTCTTTGCCTTCAAGGGGCATCACCTGAACTCTCATCATCACCACTCTCAAGGTGTTTGCCAAATTTTAGGACCTTCCGTGATGACAGCCCTACATCCCATGCACCATCTACCCCAGTGTTCCATTTGCCTTTGTTAGTGGAAAGGTTTTGATGGTGTTTGACACAGCCTCTCTCATCTTTCCAACAATCTTTAACCTGTTTAGAGGTTGTTGCTGTGTTTGCCCTCAGTTTGGTGGTCTTTAGGCTAAACAAACCCAACTCCCCCAGTCTTCAGTTTTGCTAGACCTCTGACCTTTTCCTCACACTTCTCCTGACCACAGGCAGCGCATCCCAGAGGATCTGTGCACCTCTGTAGAGCCTTACAGAGGTGCACAGGATGGAGGTGTGGTACCTACAGCCTGCTGAGACATCCCAATGTGATGTGTGTGTGGGGGGGTGTTCTATAGAAGCGTGTTGATGACTTCAGTTCAGTACATAATATGTTGTATACAGCAGTTTGCACATCACGTAAGAAAGAAGCTAGATACTCAGTGCTCTAATTAAAATGTCAGATGTGAGCCTAGGATGATAATCTTCTGGGTTATTCAGGGCATTTTTTTCTGAAATATTGACATTTTCCAGGAATGTAAATTTTGTATGTCAACAAGTCCTCCTTGTGACCTCCCCCAGTGCAGCCCACAGGCTAATGTGTTATTACAAGTTACTGGTATGTGGTACCTTAGCTCTCTTATGGCCATTCATAAGTGCTCAGCTGCTTGCTTTAGACGAGGCTTCCTGCTTAACTGAGAGTGCATTTGTTTGACTTATAAAGTGGGTTGTGTATAGAACATACAGGTTTGTGATCCGTACTGATTCAGCTGTTCCTTACAGAGCTTCATGATCTGCAGGACAGGGCACTTGTAAGATTAAACTACATTACCATGTTGTTACTGATAGAATGTGGATTTAGAGGTCATGAAATTATTTGAAATAATTACATGGCTAATATACGTGGGCTATCTTTATTGGCTTCTAGCTGCATTGCATTCATCAGCCCGCACTGCTTACGTTTGGCTGCATGTGTCAGACTTCTCAGCTTATGGTGACATCCAGTCTAGTGTTTTCAACACACATTGAATTCACCATGAGGAAAAAAAAATATTTATGATTCAACTATTTCAATGTGAACCTGCTACTCAAACCCACATGGTCAGTTCCTAATGACAAATTTACAAGTTGAGAGCATGAAACCTTTGACTACCCCACCACTGTGGGCCAGGTGGCATCTGAAGGTTTAGCGATGAAATATTTAATGTAAGTAGCTTACTTCAGACTTCAGAGAAATTTAGTAAGTAGAAATTAAGAAGTTGGGACAAATTCCCAGAATATCAAAGTTTGAGCAAATGGAGTGATTTACCCAATGCTGTGAATAATTGCATGTTTGTGTTAGGGAAAACTGGACATCGGTGACTAATTAGTCTTTTGTTTATGCAGGTTCTGAAAAAATGTTGCTGGCTTCCTTCTTTGACAATAGGTTTATAAATGGAGTCATACAATAATGACGAAAGTAATTTATAGAATACTTTTATGGTTTCCTCCCTTACCGAAACAGATACACAGTAATAATTATTGTACCCAGAGGTTCATGTTAGGAGGGTCCACTCGCAAGTTAACAAACACTGAATGGGTTGTGTATAAATCTAAATTAACTTTAGCAAGAAATTCAGTTTAAGGAGGAATTGAATTTTTGCCTTTTTTTTTTTTCCAATTTACATAAGATGGTTTCAAAGGTTTAAAAAGATACAGTTCTTTTTTTTTAGTGTATGCCTCTGGTAAGACTCTCTTGCAAAGAGAGGGAGATAGAGAGTTCATTCTCTAATGCAAAAAAGCAGACAGAAAAAAAAATATAAAGTATAGCAGAGAGGTAGCCTTTCTGCTTTACAAACAATAAAACCAGCAGAAGAAAGAAACAAAACTCCTTGTAGCCAATGGTTCTTCACACAGAGGTTTGGCAAAAACAAAATTTCTGCACACTTTCTGTTGTTAGTGACTTATAGTTTATACTCTTAGGGACCACATATCTGTCTTTAAAGTGGTATATGTTTAATTCCAGATTCACTGAGGATGGTTTAGAAACTGATCCCATTAAAAAATACATGGTATGGTCAGTAGAGAAATTAATCCCATGCCCTGAAAAGACACATTGATGGTGCACATAACATGAGCTGCACTGAAAGAAGGTGAGCATCAAGGTCAAGTACACTGGGGTCAAGAATTAGAAATCTTAAGGTCTCTAGTGCAACCTAATTTTTAGCCCACTTGTATATTTACCGGGCCATGATCTTTAATGAGTAGAATCATTATTTTTATTGGACTCTTGTCTCAACATGAGCCACGCCAACTCTGTTTGAACTCAACAAAACCAGTGCCCTGCTGAGATGCTTGAGGCAAATCTGAGCACCTTTCTTGTAGAAACGTAATACACTAGACTGGAATCACCCTGGTTTTCTTCCTGCACCCTTTTCTTTGATCTGCCAGGCCAAGTATCACACCGCTGCAGCTTTTGCTGTTTCTGGTCCCTGCAAGAACTATCAATGCGCTTGGGTGTATCTCCACGGCTTTGCATTATGCCCCTAACAGTAGCTGTGTAATGTGTTGCCTTATCCCAAGTGATGAACACAGTTAAAATCTCTTATTCACTAGAGTTTCCACCTCTAATAAATGTGCCTATCCTCCATTTGTTTGTTTGATCTACAGCAGTCATTGGTAGGACATTTGGGTGTTTTGCAAGCACTGCCAACTTACCTTCAGGCAGCTCCTGTCTGTAAGGGAATATAATCTTGAATTTGTGAAGACAGAAATAGGGATTATATACTTTGCTTGCCCAACATATTTGGACTTTTTCTAATTTGTCTCTGTATCTTTTAGAGTGCAAAAGTTTCCAGAGACTTAAGCAGTGGTGAGTAGAGAGGACACCGACTTTGTGCCCTTTAAGTACCGCATCCCACTGTAATTCCCTTCTCAGCATTAGCAGAGTGAACCTCACTGCATCCTGCTGCATAGCCACTTATTGCCCATTGTGTATTAAAATCTGATTTTTTTTCCAAGTACAGTAATTTTCCATTTCAATGGATTTTGTTTTGTTTTCAAGCCAAGATCATCTTAAATCCTGTTTGTGTTACATCCTCCTTCCCAAGTCAGTATAATTTACTCATTTAGTAAGTGCGTTTTCTGTCCCATTCTGAATGGAATAGAAGTTGTGAATAGATGAAAATACTGACTAGCATCCTGAAAAGGGCAGATTACTGCATGCTCAACTCAGGCCAATTCCAGATCAGGTGGCTGCTTTATGAGTGTGGTCATGTAACACGTCTGGCAGTACCTAATGCCTCTACGCTTTCCCAGCTGTTAGTGAGAATGTACATTAACATGGTGTCAAAAGTCTTCATAAAATCAAGGTGTATGGCATTTGTTCTTTCCTGTCCAGCTCTTTGGTCGCATACTTCATCAAAGATGGAAATTAGATTGGTCTGACACTACTATTTCTTGTTGAACTGTGTGTCTCTTATTGCAGCAGCCTCTCTGAAGCAGCCTTCCAAGCTGTCTGGCTGCAGCACTGCTGCCCTTGCTGCCTCTGTATCTTCTGCCACTTGTTCCTTCCCTGGCTTTCATGAGCCCTGAAGTGCAGCTTCTGACTCCACTCCCCCTCAAGTCCTGCCTTCCCCTGCGCATCAATAGCCCTGGCGTGTGGGGTCTCTCTGTTCGAGTATCACAGGAGCTGAAAGCTATGAAGGAAGAGGCTGTTGTGTCTTATATCAGGCTGGAGAGGCTGTGAGGACAGGGATGGCACTAAGCTGTGGCAGGTAGTGTCCAGGAGCTGGGGCACTGACGTGACTGGGATGGTACTTGGGTGTGATGCTGTGTGGGGCAGGACTGGCCATTGGCAGGGAGGGGAGGCTACAGGGTCATGGGTTAATCAGGGGAGATGAGACCAGCTTCCACTACTGTCCTTCATCCCTTCCATCTCTCTTTTGCTTTCTGCTCATTGGAGCAGCGACAGGATCTGCAGCCTGGAAAAAGCTGCATGTTGCAGAGAAAATAGGGCCCATCCATGCCTGTGCTGGTCCTTCTACAGAAAGCAGCAGGTAGGACTGAGGCTGGAGCTTCTCCCGTTTTTCCGAGACAGGGTATGAAGTAAGTACAGCTGCCAGCCCCAGCCCAACTTCATCTTCTCCTGACGTATGGCAGGACTCACTTGGGGTGAGTCTCCGCAGCTGTGAGTCACTTCTGTAAATGCACGGATGTGTGTATTGATTGTCTGATGATTTGTTCTGGTTAAGGCTAGGCTGACCAATGTATAATCCTCCAACTACTCTTTTCACGAGACAGGTGTTATGCCTGTTTTACCCCAATCCACCATAATTCCTGAAACATCATCAGCAATAGTTCACAAATTGCTTTAGCTAGTTCCCTTGGAGTGCACATAGACTTCCAAAATATCTGTTAGCCTTTGCTTATCTTTTTTTTTATGCCCCCATCCTACTGTTAAAAGCAATTTTATTAGAAGCTGGGTCACAATTTTGGTTCTAAATATTGAAAAAAAATTACAGCAAATGTTTCAGCTATGTTTAGATCTATAATTTGTGCTTGTGCCTCGTATGTACTTGTCTGTCTTTACCCTTCCTTTTCCTGTGTGTTAATAGAATCATCCTTCATTGCCTTTTATGGCTCTTTCTACTTGTGACCCTTTTAGAATCGTAGAATAGTGTGTGCTGGAAGGGACTTCTAAAGGCCATCTAGTCCAAGCCCTCTGCCATGGACAGGAACATCTTCAACTACATCAGAGCCCTGTCCAATCTGACCTTGAATGCTTCCAGGGATGGGGGCATCTACCACCTCTCTGGGCAACCTGTGCCAGTGTTTCACCATCCCCATTGTAAAAAATTTCTTCTTTATATCTAGTCTACTTCTACCCTCTTTTAGTTTAAAACTATTACCCCTTGTTGAATCGCAACAGGCCCTACTAAATAGTCTGTTCTCATCTTTCTTATAAGCCCTCTTTAAGTACTGGAAGGCTGCTATAAGGTCTCCCTGGAGCCTTCTCTTCTCCAGGCTGAACAACCCCAACTTTCTCAGCCTGTCCTCATAGGAGAGGTGCTCCAGCCCTCTGACAATTTTTGTGGCCCTCCTCTGGACCAGCTCCAAAAGGTCCTTCTTTTAAATCATAATTCTTCCGACTGAATCCAAACATCATTGTGCCATTTCCTCATACTCAGTCACACACCTCAATTTCCACTTTATTCTATGTTTGCTTTGTTAAACTTGCTCTAAGGATATCAGCCAGGTTTTGCCCATTTTATATTGTTTGGCTGGTCCCCAGTCTATGCATCTGATCATCTCTTCCTGGCCTCTTTACTGGACCTTATCCTTCCAGGCTTTGTGAACCAGGATCAAACTAAGCTGACCAACCCTCAACCATTCAGTGAAGCTTAGTGTGTGGATTTAAGGGCTGGTGTTTGTGGAGGTAATGATCTGAATCAAATCCTAAACTGCAACAACCTCAGGTTTCTGGTTCCAAGAAGCGCAGCACAGTCCAAGTCCTGCTATGGCAGCCGAGTGACTCAGGCCTGTCTGCAGTGTATGACAGGAGCAGGGACAGATTGAACAGCAAGTCAGCTACTGTCACATAAAGGCACACGACCACATTACGCTCTCTGTTCACAGAAATGAGTCCTTTGTGGATAAGAGAGACAAGATGCGTGCACAACTTTCGCAAATGCCTGCAAAGGACAAGGAAGTCCTTTGGCATAGTCCCATTTGTCTCTGCTAAAAATGGGTAGGTTTAAAGGCAGACAGATTTCTTAGGAGGAAAATTGTAGCAATGTTAATTGAAACTAAAAAACCACCCATGCTTCATGCTAGTACTCGGTCAGAGCCGAAGAGGCTGTTGCTGTAAGTGGCTCTGAGCTATTTCCTGCGCCGATGCCAGCAGACAGCGCTTACCGCGTGAGCTGCTCCATGGTCTGTGCTACAGGGTGGGCTTCATGTTTTTGTGAACAGTTAAGGCACAAAGGTGTTTGGAAAGAAAAGAACCTGTTGTTGAATTGTCCAGTGAGTAATGAAAGTTGGCTCATTTAAACCAAGAAAAAGTGAAGCGCTCTGAAGTCCAGGGATCCTTGGCTTTATTTTTCGTCCAGGAACAAGAGAATTGTTTAGAGCTCATGCAGATGATGGGAGTCTTCTGATTTGTTTCCAAGACTTGGGCTTAGAAGGGTATCAACTAAAAGATGTGGGCATATGTGAGAGAAATATTGCCTGGAAATGTCTGTAGACTCGTGATACTGAAGGTGTTACATAAACTATGCTCTAAAAAATCACACAGCTGCACTATTTCCATATTAAAGCTGTCTAAAAGGAATGCCTCTGTGTTCCCATTTGTAACTGCTTTCAGCTTTATGATTATCTACACCCCACATGTTTTTCATCCAGCAACTTTTTTCGTTTTTCTTCTCCTTCTATCCAGACAAGGTCAGCAAGTAATGGGGGAGCTATTCGTCTTTTCTCTCCCATACCCTGCATCACCTTTCCCCTCAGTTTCCCCTTTTCCAGACAGCTTTTAAGGTATTGTGTATTTTGTCCTTAAGAATAGGGTGGGCTCTTCTGCACCCATCTGTTTAACACTGCCATTGCAGTACTTCCATACCAGTGTCGTTGAAAAAGGATAGTTTCACTTCCTGGCTGGTACAGAATTATATTTGGCATACTTGATGCTGGGGGAAGGGTGAACTACATTTATATTTCCCGTTTGTATACTGAGCCTGTCGCTAGCCAGGCACAAGGGGTCAGAGCGCACAAGGGTGTCCCAGAGCCCATGCGCTGGGGAGGCTGAGGCAAGGGAAGGGTTTCCTGGTTCTCTGCTGCTGCTGAGCAGAGAGCAGTATATGACAGCTGTCGCACAAGCAGGAATCTGGACCTTTGTTTTTCATTCCCATCTTTGAGATCAGGGAAAGATTGTTAGCATAAGGCAGAGAGATTTGTAACAGCCAGCCTTCTCTTCCTGCTCCCTGAAACAGCCCATTGCAGCACTTCTTCTGGGAGCAGGGAATGTTACTGCAATCACAAGTGTATATTGTATTAGCATAATGTCATATCAATAAGACTTCTGGTGTCTCCTTCACATTCTGCATTCTGGCAAGACTTTTAAGCTAGACAAAAATGATGTTTACAATCATGTTCTCTGTGACATAAATATAACTTAATAAAAACATTTTGAGTTCCTAGAAACATTTTCAAAAATTAGTGCAACTGTAGAGTCAAACTCTTTTTTCTCATACTGTGATCCGTATCGATGCACTGGGTAACACCCAACAAAACTCAGCGCTGTTGAACTATGCTAGACATATAAAGACAGTTCTGACTTTTCAAAATTATTGGCAGCTTTTAAATTACTATTTGCCTCATCAACAGGAGCTGGACAGTGACTGCACATTTCTAGTTTGTAGGTTAGATGATAAATTCTAGATTTTTAGGCATTTTAGACTATAACTAGGTGTGTCAATCATCTTGTGTAGGCAACCTCTTACATGCAGAAGTCACCAAATTACTATACCAAAATGGTTTAAAACATAAACTGAAGTACAATTGTACTTGGCCTGGAGCTCTGAATTGGAAAAGGTGGGGTGGGGTAAGTAGGTTATCAAACCTGCCTCAGCAAACCTGTGCACTGTCCGTGTGGGTGTGGAGCCAGGTCTCCTGTAGACAGAAATGCTGTGTGATGGTTATGAAGCCATTGAGAAATGCACAGTGCACTGGATAGTGTTACAGGAGAGCTAGTGGCCCCTAAGTAACAGTCCTTTGGGAAAATTGTACATAACTTTAGGATTAATTTCTGCTGTACTGGTAACACGATCATTGTTATTCCATGGGAAGGTGATGGCAATCTTTTGGAGAGAACTTTAGACTGAACAACAGATATCTGTGACTGGGTCCCTTAAGTAGCATTTCTCCTGCTGTGCTTTATTTATCTGTAATAACTGTTGTGTCACCCACAGTGGAGGGAGCGAGTCTCTTAACCCCCAAAGGAGCTGTGCGAGAGCGAGAGGGGGAGAGCAGAGCTTGCGCTGCGTCTCCCACAAGTCGCGTTGGACAATGAAGTTAGAAGTTTTGAGAGAGATGAGCTTATGTTGGCCTGTTGTTTCATGACTGAAGCTATTTGAGATCCCCAATAATAATTCCACTAAACCAGCACTGATGTTCTGTCTGTTGGTAAGAAAAGGAGAAAAAGGAATGAAAAACACATTCTAATTCTTAAATATTTACATGCGTCCTTAAGTTTGTTGTGATTTCAGTGGGACTGTGCTACACTGGTTGAAGCTAAACACTGAAATCTTTGCAGGTTTAGTCAGTTATTTCAGCCAGGCAATTATTTTCTGGCCTAAAGGAGGTGACTTTTCAATATCTATGGGAGTAAAGCCAACCACTACTTAAAAATCCCTTTATTAAAAAAAAGATATTTGACAATAACATCCTCAAACTCTGCAGCTGACAGCAATTTTACTGCAGTGTGGTCATCTTTTCATAAGGGTTGCCTTGGAAAAAATTGCATGTTCCTAGACAGGACAGAAGATAATGACAAAAATGCAAATTAGGATAGTAAACAGGAAAAATCAACAAGACCTTATCTTTGTCCTTGATAATGCTGTCTCCTTTTGAATCCATGTTAATTGAAGCTTTAGGAAGAGTACACAAGTTGTTAGCCTTACAAAAGTAGATGCTAAAACCGTGCATTTTTCTGGGAAGAGATTGAGAGAAATACAGTCTCATCAGGTAAAACATACATCCCCTTCCGGCTGGGGCGCAGTTTGCCCCACTGTTTTCCAGGCCTGAGCACTTGTGCCGATGTGAATATATCACAAGGTGATAAAATACTGAACGTGATACTTCAGTTAGTCTAGACTGAAATCACTGTGAGCTGGCTTAAGGCTGAATGCTTGTCCTAGTCAAACTGAGTGCTAACCCATTGTCAGTAGTGATTTTTGTGTGTCTTAAATAGTAATAGAGTAGTATAGGAATGGTTTGTATGGGTAGTGTTTGGATTATAGATTCTTCAAATGAAAACAATTATATTAATGTTCAATACAGATAAAAAGGAAAGATACAAATGTATAGATAGTAACAGTTAAGTTTTTGAGAGTCCATGGCAAATAAGAAATCTGTAATAGAATGTCCTGTAGGACTGAGACCATGGGGATACACTGTACTGGAGTTTTATGGTGTCCTTCGGACAGAGAAAGATAGGTCACTTTCAGGATTGTATTTACAAATAGCTGTAAAAAAGATTGCTTAAAAATTCCCTTTTTTTACACCCTGATGGGTTGAACTGCGTATTACATGGTACCTTGTATCTAAAGGGAAGTTTAAGAAATGGAAGTTAAAAATCTACTGTTTTGTGCACCCAGAATCCTCTAAGGAAGTCTGATTTGGACTGCATGTTGGCCAGAGACATTTTTTCCATCGTGATCAAATGAGACTGCTGCTTTTGTGCCTCATATGTAAAACAGAGATGATATTTCTTCACCTTTTAGATACTCATAAAGAGACAAATGTCTGTAAATTGCTTAGGAATTCTTGGACACAAAATTTTTTGTACTGGGATTTACTCATATGAATCATGATTTCCCAGACAGGCTTTATCTTCTATCAAGGAGTATAATAAAATTCAGGGCTAGGAAAAGGCAGCTTACTGAAAACTTAACTATATATTTCACAATTGTATCCCTTCTGAAGATTTTAATGTGTTTTACCTTCAGGTTATTAACATCCTGCAGCAAGTCATCACTTCAGCCGAAAGATTTTGTGGAATAAGTGTGGTACATGAAAGTGGATGAAATTAAATTTTACGTCTTTCCATTTGGGACCCTGATGAATGATATACGGGGAGAGGCAGAAGATGGTGAATTTCACAGAGAATGCAACTGAGAATTGCACTATTAATCATAGTATCCACCAGACATTATCCCCTGTGGTATACATACTTGTGTTTATATTAGGCTTGCCAGCTAACTGCCTGTCACTGTACTATGGGTATTTACAGATCAAGGCTAAAAATGAATTGGGTATCTACCTTTGCAATTTGACTGTAGCAGACCTGCTCTACATATTTTCTTTGCCTTTTTGGCTTCAGTATGTTTTACAGCATGACAACTGGACCTACGATGAGCTTCTGTGCAAAATCTGTGGCATCCTCTTGTATGAGAATATCTATATCAGTGTGGGCTTCCTCTGCTGCATCTCCATTGACCGCTATCTCGCAGTAGTTCACCCTTTTCGGTTTCAACAGTTTCGGACAATGAAGGCTGCTGCAATTGTGAGCATCGTTATCTGGACCAAAGAAATAATGACATGCTGCTTTGTCTTTACACACGGCGAGGTCAGTAAGGATGCCGACAGCCACGTGGTGTGCTTCGAGCATTACCCCATCAAAGAATGGGAGCACAATGTCAACTACTACCGCTTCTCTGCCGGCTTCCTTTTTCCCTTCTTCCTGCTGGCCTTCTCTTACTGTGGGATTTTACGAGTTGTCCACAGGAGTCATGGCACTCAAAAGAAGAAGAAAATCCAAATTAAACGACTGGTTTCGAGCACCGTTTTCATTTTTTTAGTCTGCTTTGGACCATACCACATCTTACTTGTGGTTCGCAGCTTGTTGGAGAACAACTGCTCATTTGCTGAGAAAATATTTAATATTTACCATGTTTCTCTCCTGTTGACTAGTTTTAACTGTGTTGCTGATCCAGTACTGTACTGTTTTTCCAGTGAAAGCACTTACCAGAACTTTGCCAAGATGCGAGACTCTTGTTTAACATGTTTAGGGTGTCTGAGGACTGAGACAAAGGAGTCTTATCCCCTGAATGCTCCAGGAACTCCCAAGAGGTCACACCACGAGCAGCAACCAGGGTTACTACAAATATCACATGATGGTACTGGAATGAAGGACTCCTCCATGAGTAATATGTGCAGCCTATAGCATTCATCAAAAAAGGACATCTAAAATCTGCAGCTATGTCCATGTTTGTGTATCTGTCCGATTCACCCGTGTATTACAGCCGTGTTACCTCCCAAAGGCTTATTAGCAATGCAGTACAGTGAGGTCGTTTCTGGAGGTGCTCAGACCTTGGCAATAGTGAGGAAAGCACACGCTTAGTCAGTTCAGTTACAATCACGGGTCTGGTGTTGTTGTGGTATCGCTCAAAACCTGTTGTCTTGATGACTGCATTGACTGGAATAAACTAGTTCTGATAGTGTGTGGTTCTCTTGAATTTGTCTTTACCGGCTTCCTGTTTGCCCCTGTAGCATCTAGAGAAAATGCTCTATAAGCTGTCATCATCTGATGAAAAGGTTGTAGACAGAACAAATTAAATGCTCCCATATGTACTTCAAAAAAGAAAAATGAAAAAAAATTGCATTTCTGTATCATTCATGTAACTCACTGAAATAACGCCTCCTTCAGCCAGTTTCAAGCCCTGCAGAGACTGTGCGAGAACCACCTTCCTAAAACAACCAATCCAATAATGTGAGATGTTCTGGGAGAACGTGCACAAGGAACTCAGCACCTGCTGAGACCTTCAATCTCTTGATTGACTGTTGAACCTCATCATAAGGCTCCTACTGACTTCCAGAGGTATGAGACCTCTTGAATCCAATGGGGATAAATAATTTGGTCTGTTGTCTTGGAAAAGAACAGGAGGCTGGTAGTATGTGAGGCGCTTTGAACTCATGTACTTCCCTGAGTCACTATGTTCGAAGACACATTTAGTTACATCTACATTCTACTAAACCTTGCTATGGTTTAGATTGCATCCTTCGCAATTTGTATGGTTTGTGGAGCATAGACTATGCAGGCAATTAAATAGCAATGACTTTGTCAGGGAAACTGTTAAATGGATTCTGTTTAAACTCTGTTTTCTCCCACAGATACTATAGCTTCGGGCTTGGTCATTGTTAAGTAAATACAATATCAGAAATATGATGTATGGCTGATCTATCTTTCCTAGTTTAGATAGAAACAAAGTACAGGAACAGGTGGAGATAATGGCAGTTAAAGATGTGGGAGTTGTGCTCTATAGTATTGTTTCCACCACCATCTCCTCTCAAGGTTTTGGTTTTTTTTACTATGCTAATGAATCCTGTATGATTCTTATTTGTGATCTGTTCGTCATACCTTCCTGTATCTGTAACTATTACACCATGAATATTGCCTTGTCCTTTCACTTCTCTGGTTTCAAACCTTTCTTGAAACACCTGGGGTTTTTTTGTCTATTCCTGGTATCTGAGGTATGTCATTGTAACACAGCCTTGCTTGTCATTAGTTTCTAAAAGGCAATACATAATAACAATTTTCTGGAAACCACCTTAAAAGTGCAGTATTAGAAATAGTTAGGGGATGTGTTTAATAAAGAATGTTTTTATTATTTTCTTCCTATACTTGTTCACTCTGTGTTTGAAATATATTGGCCCACAGTTTCTATTCGTTACACTACAGATCCTCTCCTCCTTCCTCTTGCAGAAGGGATTCATGTCCCTATTCCCAGGAGGGGATTAGGTTTGCTTAGGTTAACATTTGGTTTGTTTAACTATTTTGCATTTCTTTATACTTGGACCACTCACCAAGCTGGATTAATTATATTATACATGCATTTTTTCTTCTATCAGTGCTGTTTAGCTTTACTTTCTCATCTTTCCTCTAATCTCCTCAGTCTCTGCCAACAGGGTGGTAAGGCAGGGACTCCTGACTGCCACAATGCCGTGCTTGTATGTTGTTAAGCACTGAGCCAGCTACTTGGACTCCCATGACCTGACAGGCTGTAAGACACACATGTGATTTGTTCTAGGATGAAGTATTTGTTGTCCTGTTATACTTTACTTCTTTACAGTTAGCCATGTTGTTTAAATTAGACAGCTGGAATGCAGAGCATGCCATATTACATGGAATTGTCATCTGAGGGATTAAGGCTTATTTGAGTTGGTACTTTGATGTGGTCAGCTTTTGGTCAGCTGCTGCAGCTTAAAATCATATGGAACCTTGTGTAACGGAGTCCAGCATTCTGTTACAGTTCTCAACATTTAACCTGCTAACCCACAAGAGAAGGGGGGATTTTTTTTTTTTCTGAAGTCAATATTTTATCACTTCTTTCTATATTGTAACTTTTAGGCTTAGGCTGCAGAACCGTAACGAATATGGGAGGAGGGTAACTCTCACTCAGAGCTTTTCTTTCCATCTCAGACAGAACACAGTCAATCAAGGGTCCTACTATGGCTGCTAGAGATATGCTCCACATTGCTATTGGATTAAATACAGCACTTGGGACTCCACACAAGAAGGGATTTTAAAAACACACATTAGAGAAAAATAAAAGTTATGACATTTTATATTTCTTAATGAAATCTAATAGTTAAAACTTATATTTTAGGCAAAAAAGAGCAGAAGCTTACTAAATTAAGTTTTTTTGACAAAAGTTAGTGTTTGGAAATAATAATATACATTGCACCTGTTAGTGTAATATGTCAGTAAGCTATTGAGCAAGTAGCACACGGAGAAGGAAATCAGCTGCCTCTTTTCCTAAACAGACAATTTAAAATTATGCCAAATTCATTTCGTGGGTTCTGTCAGGGGTGAACATATGCCATTCTGCAGGGTTACTGGCTTTGGCAAAAACCTCAAGCATTCATATGAAATAGTTACAGTTTGGAGAGTTTGGAGACTTCTAAAGGAGCTATTTTCTGATTGTGAAACTCCAAAGATAGTTTCACTGCAACATCCTTCAAGAAGGCTTTAAATAAAATGAATCTAAAAAAATGACTAATCCATAAAATAAACGTTGGGAGCTTTGGTGAATCTGAATGTCTAGCAGCAAGTCTGGCATTAAGATTTCTTTCTGTCACATGTCTTCAACTGTTTAAGTCTTTGAAGGCTGTGTACACTCAAAGATTTCAGACGATTGATGTTCAAAGTATGCTGGTGGTTGTAGTAAAAATGGATTTTTTTTCTCATTCTCAAAAAGTTATGTGTTTGTCTTCTGTAAGAGAAGGAAAATAAAACTCACCTGACAGAAAGAAAAGTAGATACGAAGTGTTGCCGGCTGCTAGAAGTCCACTATCCTTTGGAAATAGCAGTGGCTAAACACAACTGCCATTCTCATCCTGTTAAAGCCCCATGGTTTGATGCTTGCCTTTTGTACCATTATAATAACCTAATGACAGCTAAAGCATCAATGCCTGAGAGATGCAGTGTCAAATACACCCTGTCCTGTCTGCTGTGAGGGCTGACAACTAGCAGAACTTCAGCCCTGACACTCATTTGGAGGTAAAGTAAAATCACAGCTTTAAATTACAAAAGTCAGGCACAATTCACAACCATTTGTCATGTACTGGTTTGGCATTAGTAGGCCTTTGAGATATAATTTAATTTTGCTGCACTTGGTCTTGTCAGGAGCTGAATTTCTGTAACTGGAATTCATCTAAATGTTCATTTACAGCACTATTTCATAGTGAATGCAATATTTTAAAATTTCTAATCATGCTGTAATTTCTAAGCACTTAATCACTATTGATGGATTTAAAACATCTATTCTTAACAACAGGATACCCTAAAATGTCTGCGACCTTTCTGTATTACCCAGAAAGGGACTAAATAAATAAATGACAAACTACTAATATTGAGGAGGCAAATGGTATAGCCTACCCCTTTACATGGAAGGTCTGCAATGCTGCCCTTATTTTCATTAGCTCAGTTAAAGCTCTCCCCTTATCTCCTCACACTTCTGCAAACTATCCACCAGCATAAGAAGACAGTATTAGAGGGGCTACAGGAAGTGTATAAGGGAGCTGCATTTAACAACTTTCACTACTGTAATACTTGCTGGGGGTTTTTGTTTTAAACATCCCCTCTCCACTGCAGCTGTTTTCCCCACCACAAGGTATTTTTACATTCAAGTTGCTACAAGAGTTACTTCCTGTTGCAGTTATGAGGTTAGTAAAACAGGAACAGCAATGCCATAATGTTTTATTTTAATGACAAGCTTTCTTTGTAAAAGCCAGATCACCTCTTAGTGTATAATATCATTTAATATCCATTATCCATTATAAAATTACAGAAGAGAAACGTAGACCAAATCATCATGATGATATCGCCTTCTCGGTTCACAGAGATGTTGTAAGGGTAGCAATGAAAAGTTGTGCTCGGCCAAGACACCAGAGATGAAAATCATTTTTTTCTGATTTTTCATACCTTGTGAGAGCCTAGGGAATAAGGAAATAACACGGGAACAACTCTTGATAGAGAAATCATTCGGGGCAGTCACTGCTGCACTTCTTGCAGCAGCTTTTCAATCATAAGTGAATGGGTGTTGTAGAATGGCAACCCGTCCACTTCCATTTCTAGACTGGCAGTTATTCCACTGCGGACCCCATACCGCACAAGTGTTTTCAGCAGCTTTTCTTCCTTAAAAAACAAATAAATAGAATACAATTAAAATCCTGAATCACACAAGAACATTCATCAAGATTTTAATTTTAATTCTAGGGGAGAATGATCACATCCTCCGTATTTATTTTGACGGCAATTTGTTAACACCTTGTTTTCCTTGCCCTAAAGAATATGTGTAGCATCTGCCACTCAGGGAGTGTCAAAAGGCTTATGTTCTTGATTCCTGTTTAATTACTGAATGATATTATTGTTATCCCCACTCTCTCAAACAGTACGTTAGTGTCAATTCAGAAACATGAATCCTTTTTTCCTGGTTTCAAGTTCCTATATTGCACAAACCAGAATCAGAGGAACCTCCACCGGAAGGATCTCAGAAAACTGCCTGTCGTTTCCCCAGCATCGCAGCTGGCTGCAGATGCATTTTTAAAGAAAAAGAACAGAAAGGAAAGAGGATACATCAAGAAAAAAGGTTACAGAGAGTACCTGCAGGGGCTGCACACCTTCCTTTCCTGCATCTTTGTGTGCCTTTTGCTCTCTGTCCTCTTTTTTTCTATTGATTTTACGAGAATTCTGGTTGCTTAGCAAAGGGATGGGGAAAAAAGAAAACCCTGAAATTGTGCTTCCTTGGGATTCTCTGAAATAGCATACACTTTGTTTAGAACTGCAACTCAATTTCTCCTTTATAACAGTTATTTTCTTGCTTAGCAGTAATGTAAGCAGATAACAAAGCAAGTTGAACTGTTAAAGTCCACAGAGGGAATAAAATCCTTGGTTGTGCGCTACAGGACAGTTAGCATTGAGAGAGGAAAAGATTGGATAAAAACAGCTCTGAAAAAACACTAGTTCCATGAACAGTGAAATTAGAAGATGTAGTTTCAAACAGACGTATGCCTAGCATACATTGCTTTGCTTTTCATTTGACATGAAAGGTACACAGTAAAACTCTTTCTACCATCTTAGCACTCACTATGAAGAGAATTTGTTTCTCTAATTCTACTAATAAAACAATCTAAGAAAACTAAAAAGCCTATTCATGTCTTAGCTTCCCCCTACCCCAACCCCATGGTAATTTACATAAGACCTTGAAATAGTCATACACCTGTCTTTTCTTCCCTTTCTTTGCTAGGAATGCCTTTTCTGGTCTTTGGTCTACTGTTCTGCTTCCATTTGCGTGAGACCCTGCTTGGATGGAAATCACTACTGAAACACTCCTGCTCTAGTGTCCTTGACAAACAGTTCTATAAGTTTAAATACTTCTTGTTTGATATTCCCATACAATAACTTCTAGTGAAGTCCTTTATCTCCTGGACACAAATTCATGGTGAAAAATCTATAAAGTTAAAATGTTTAATATTCTCTTATTAAATATTGTGTTTTTTCTTAGGAAGACTTCTAAACCATAAAGAATACAATACCTTTAGACCAATACGGTTGTATTTTACATGATACAGTATATGGCCAAAATATAAACATTTCTGAAAGAATTCAAGCATACCTTGCATGGTCAATTAGCAGAGAATTTAGTATAATTTGGTAACCTGCTTTCTCAATGCACTTTATAAAGACTTGTCTTATATTTCCTGGTAATGCATACTAGTACTTAGCTGCAACAAAGTTAAATGAAGCACTGGTTTTCTATTAAAGACAAAGTCTGCATAGTTACATGGTGTCAGTCGTGAAATCATGTAACAATACAGTGATGATACAGCTTTTTAAGGAAATTACCTGGATACACAGGTAGCATAAAAAAGTGCTACTTTGTAATTTATTAAATTATATAAATATACATCAGCTTATATCATATGAATGATCATATACATGAATGCAAATATAAGCACCTGATCTTTCTGCATGAGAGGTTTTTCTTAGCACTATCTATATGCAAAGTAGCAAATTAGATCTCTTGTGTCACAGAAAAGACACCTGTTGGATGCACCAAATGTCATTCCTAATTTGAATTGTTTCTCCTACATATTTGCGTGTTAGAGCTCTCTGATCTCCTTACATGGGGAAAGAAGACTTGCTTACTTAATACTATATAGCTATGCCTGATAAACTGCATTCTATCATCAAATGCTTTTGTTTCATTTGTAAGGAACGTACACAATGTACAGTACCCTTCCTTAGCTGTGAAGTGTTGCAATTTGCTCACAGTTCCCTCTTTAGTAAATAATTATGTTGGGTGCAGGGTAACAAGAAAAAAAATCAAATTAATAGAAAAAGAACTTGTTAATTTGCACTTTATTCCGGAAAAAATCCTCCTTTACGAATGACAAAGCTAATAAAGAATACTAAAACAAATGTCACATCTTTATATATTGCTCATTTATAAAGTAACTCATTCTTATAGGTCATAATTTCAAAATAAATACTATATAGTTCATTTCTTACCCTTAATAAAGACTTCAGTAAAAGAAAAACTGACTGATATATTAACTAGGTTGTGAAATACAAAGAAATTCAGAGTTGACTGTAGGATGTTTAGCATTAGCAATTTTTGGTTATGTATGAATTAATATATTTCCCTAAAAAAATCACTTTGGTATAAAAGTTCCATGAACATCTGAAAAAATAAAACCAATATTGTATTAACCAACATAATTATGATTCAATTCTACAGCTGAAAGATAAGTAAAGATTGTTTCGATCAAATTGTTTCTTTCTCATCAAGTTCTCAACAAGAAACAAATGCTTTGCATTTTCTCTGATTAGAATATGTGTAAAGACTAATCCATGTACTTAGAACAATCTTGGCATTCTGTTCAG
>NW_010138433.1:47053-61697 GCF_000699245.1 Pterocles gutturalis
AATGGAGACTCCCAAGGTTCTGTGGTTTGTTACAGTGCAATCCTGACACTGCTTGAACACAAGGCTGCAGAGAAATAACCTTTGTGTTTCAGGGGAAGTCTTCATTTAGTAATTATGATCTAGAGTTTTCATGGAAGCAATGCCTTTTTTTGGCAGAAAAATAAAACATTTTAAGAAAGCTGCTTGGTGCTCCTTCAGATGCCTGCTTTCCAATTGCAAACAGACAAATATAAACACTGAGGTGAGTATGTGTGGTGGTGCTCTTATCTTACTAGGATAAGGATTATAGCCTTAAAAGAAGCTGGATTGGGCAGAAAGTAGCCATATAAACTTAAACGTTCTGAATTTTTTTTATACTAATGGAGTATGTGAACACTAATCTGTTCAGTCTTCTGCACTGTTTACTGTTGTGTGATTTATAATTAAAGATACCATATTCTCTTGTCAGACATTTTGTAATTTTCTCTTCTCCACAAAAATGCTTCCATTAATTTTATCTCAATAGATTTTAGTATTGCACTTTCAATAGCTCCTTATTGAATCATTATCAATATTCCCAGCTGTGTAGTTTAGTAAAACAAAAACAAGAGCATTTCCTGAATACAACATCACATTTAATTACAGTATCTCAGTACCAGGAATCTTGATCCTAGTAGTTTTTAGGACATGTTAATTTAAAGGGCAAAACCAGTAAAAAACATTGAGAAGTGAAAAGTAATTAAGCTATTTTTGGCAAAGATTGCACTGAAAGGTGCCAGATGCTTTGTTAAGTCAAAGAAAAAGTGGCTATATGGCTGTCCTAAATGTTGGTATCAGTTTCAGTTTTATGACCTTTAGATGAAAAATCAAAATAGCAAGAATAAAAAAAAAGTAAGGCCTACTCTAAAATACTTAAGAGGTGCTTTGTTGGAATTTCACGCAGAACATATTGCCATCTCAGGAGAAATTGTTGTGGGCAATATCTATAGAAGACAAATTACATTTTGCTTACCATTCTTGGAGGTCACAAGTTTATGGGTTTTGTCCAAGTCTCTACAGAGGTAGTCTGCCACTAAAACTGAAGTTTGAAGTTCCTAAGTCATTAACAATATGGTGGAACAAACCTTACTTGGTCGTTGAGTATATTTTTATTTTTTTTAAGCACTGTCAAGTTAAAAATAGAGGCACGTTCTCAGCAGGATGAGCACAGATCAGTCATTTCTCACCCCTCTCAGTTATTTTACTTTTTCTCAGTCTGAAACCTTTGCATTCCCAGAATATCACTGTTCAGAGCCGCATTAGTCAAAACACATTTAAAAATATTAATCTGTGAATCTTTCTCCAACTTTAATTTAGAAATATTTAAAACCAATTATAGAAAGGTTCCAAGATAACTAGAAAAGGTGGAAAGATCAGTATGGAGTGGCTCCTGTATTAGGACTGTGACTTTTGATTTTGGAAGAGAGGCATCTAAAGGAGGATACAATTATAAAATAATGAACAATGCTAAGGAAGTGAACAGGGAATTTTAATCACTGTATCGCAATACAAGGATTTCTTGCACTGCCTGTAAAATTGTAGCACTGTCCTGGGATTGAAGTCACAGCACATGAATACATTCATTTTTGAGGATTTTTATGTTCAATCTGTACTGAATCGTTTGCAGAATATTCTACGTACAGTGTGGCTGCTCACTCACCAGGGATTACCAAAAGTCACCAAAAGACCACGTGAAAGGAAGCTATTGAACTGGACTGGACAGGATTTAGAGGCTGGTAGCTGATTCCATCTACGTGTCACAAGCAAGTCACAACTCCCTGGCGCTACAGAAATTACCTTGGTAACTGATGGAAGTGCTGATAGCCAGACCATCTTCTTTGATAACTGTGGAAACCCAACAGCTTTCCTCAGGTAGCGGTCATGTGTTTCACAAGTGCTGAGAATATACAGAGCACAAGCAATGGCATAGCCTCCCCAGTTAGAGACCCCTGCAAAAGAATGTCACCATGAAACCAAACTGTAAAAAAAGCCCAGAACCATGGTTATTGCAGAGATACCTAACCTGCATAAGCCATTAGGCACATACAACTAGGTCTCACGTGGCGATGGTGAAATGGAACGTGGGTATGAATTAAATATTGACAGGAATTTGGAACATTTGTTTCAGAAATACACAACTACTTAATATATTAAAATGTGTTCAGTAGTATTTCAGAGTGAATTTCTGCAAGTTTCCATCTAGCTTAGTTTGTGGTTTGTCTTTCCAACAAAGCAAAACCTGAAATGGGCATGACCTGTAATGCCATTCCACTTGGCTTAATGGGAAATCTGGGAACTGTGAGAAGCTGTGTTACAGCCCAGTGTCTTTTGCTTTTAGCCACACAGAGGTAGGAGATTTTTATAAAGTGTCAGCAAATTTTCACTGGTGTCAGATTTTATAATGGAATGCTGTAACCTTCCAGAGAATACCTTTTTGGTCACAAATTATGACTGAGAAAGAGTTCATCTGTTTTATAACATATGAAGCCATGGTGATTTTTCAAGAATATTCAGGATTTGCCCAACTATTTCTAACTAAACGCACTTTCTTCACAGAACGTCTTTAGTTTTTGGTCGTTCCTGCTGGACCTATAGCTGCTTAACTATTCAGAAAATGGACAAAATAGAGATAGATTTGTTTGTTAATGATGACTTGGTCAAATTAGCTGGAAACACAGATGTCTTCTCACCCAGTCTATTTTCAAACATCAAGAAGTCTCCCATGCCCCCCCACCCCCAAATCCCTTACCAGCTACAATAGTAAAATCAGCTTCAACATCACAAGCTATAACATCTCCATTTTTTATGTGCTTCTTTACAGCATCTTTTACTTTGCCCATTCCTAATTCATTTCCTCCATCTCCAACACCTTTATTAAAAGAGAAAAAGATCAAATGAGTATGAACCCAGCATATAACTAACAAACCATTTAGAAAGCATCCAGTGTCTTCCCCAGAGCTGCTGTGACAGTTCATAGCTCCATACAAGAGGATTTATCCTTTTTCATCAAAAGTAGCTAAAAACCAGAAGACTGTGAATGAAACAGCTGAAAGCATCACCTTATCGCATGCTATCACATGACCAGCAGGTCAAGGGAGGTGATTCTCCCCCTCTACTCTGCTCTCCTGAGACCCCACCTGGAGTATTGCGTCCAGTATAAGAAGGACATGGACCTGTTGGAGCGAGTTCAGAGGAGAGCTACAAAGATGGTCAGAGGGCTGGAGCAGAGAGACAGGTTGAGAGAGTTGGGGTTGTTCAGCCCGCAGAAGAGAAGGCTCCAGGGAGACCTTATAGCAGCATTCCTGTAGCTAAAGAGGGCTACAGGAGAGATGGGGAGGGACTCTTTATCAGGGAGTGTAGTGATAGAACAAGGGGTAACGGCTTTAAACTGAAAGAGAGTAGATTTAGATTAGATATTAGATTAGGAAGTAATTTTTTACAGTGAGGATGGCGAGACACTGGAACAGGTTGCCCAGGGAAGCTGTGGATGCCCCATCCCTGGAGGTGTTCAAGGCCAGGCTGGATGAGGCTTTGAGCAACCTGGTCTAGTGGAGGGTGTCCCTGCCCATGGCAGGGGGGTTGGAGCTCAATGACCTTTAAGGTCCTTTCCAACCCAAACCATTCTATGATTCTGTGATTCTAACTTTTAAGTGGCTATATGTGATATATGCTGTATTGGTTCAGGCAAAAGCAATCAAAATTATCAAGTGCTCATGAACTGCAGACAGAATTAAGACAGTAAACTTTGCTTACAGAAGGCCTTGAGTGTTGTCTATACTGCATTATCATAAGTACATTAGCACAAATAGAGGAAAAAAGAAAATGAATCCAAAATAAACCTGAGAAATTAGCCTATGATTCTATAATAAAGCAAGCATAGAAAACTTAGGCTTGCTACAAGCCTTAATTTAAAAAAAAAAAAAAAAGAGATTACAACTAGCAATTATTAGAGAAAGATAAGTAAAAATATATGTAAGGACTTTGGCAGAAGTAGGACTTACTGCACTGTCAATCTGTTTTACACAGATCACTATCATTGTGCCATAGTGTACAAAGAGCCTAACCCTGTGTAATTTTACTGTTTTCATTTTTCCTAGGAATTTATGAAAAAAATAGCTGATTTTTTTTTTTTAATGTTCATATATTCAGGATGTGGGGTCTTGATTTTTGTTGGTCACGTAGAAACACTACATAGTTGTCTCGGTGATTTCAGTAAAATCAATGGGGCCTAAGTTATTTCAGGAAAATTCTGGGCAACCCTATGTTTGAGACATAAAATTGGTAGATGTCATTCAGAGATTTGGAGATGAGGACAACACCTTAACTGTCAGTTTACGTGAAAGCTGCATAGTACCTTTAGTCTCTTACCAATGTGTAAAAAAAAAAAAAAAAATTGACATTTCTCTTTCACCTGTTAGTCTAAATGGCATCTTCTCAAGTTTGAAGATTTTATAGAAAAATCCTACTTAATGTCTGTGAAACAGAACAGTGAAGAGCTCCAACTCATCACTGCAATGTATCATATTTGAATTTGAAATGTGACTGCTCTAATGCATAACGTGTTACAGGAAAGAAACGACAGTATTTATAATTTACACTTCAAGCCCGAAAATTGAAGAATTTAACACTTTTAGTAACTGCATAAATATCTCACATAAGTCTGTAGCAAACTTCTTAAGTGAAATTGAAAATTATGTCTCAGAGTAATTTTTTATTTAACCCCTTAAGTCTGTATAGTCAAAGGGAGCGTAACTGAGTGACACATAACTTTCATAAAAGGATTTGCCATGGAACAGCTACTCTTTTTTCTTCTCTGTTTTAATAACCTGTTCACATTTATTTTGATGTTGGAATTTAATGGTGTTTGCTAAAATCTCTTTGTTGGTAGTACTTTTCAAATAGGTAATGACATAAGGTGCTTCTATCATCATGTATAAATACAGTAGTTACTACTGTTTTGTAAAAACCCACACAATGTTTTGATTTTTCTTATATTCGAAATCCAAAATTTTGCTCTTAATATTCTTTAAAAAGGCTCAAATGAATTCTTGTCCCTTGAAGACCATCAACAGTTTCTTTAACTGAAGGATACTAATCTGTTACTCAGGGTTTTTTTGTATCAGCCTTGCTTTGCTTTTCCTTGTCTTCGTGGAAGTCCTGTCACCAGGATGGTTATGCAGTTAGTGGATCTACTGCTGTGGATGGATCCCATTAGAATTATACTGGGAGGAAAAGAACACCACACCAAAAATTTTCCTGTACCATCTGTTTTCTTCTTCCTCTACATGGTGGCAGAGGACTACATTTTACTGTAGATTTCCAGAGTGAGATTCACCTGACAAAACGCAGCGTTCTACACATGAGCTAGTCAGCTAGTCTTTCAAAGTCAGCAGAGAGAAACAGACCCTTCAAACATTCAGTTCATCTCACCCCAAGGCAAACATCTCAAATATAGATGTCTGAAAATAGACAATATGAATCCTCTTCTCCTAAAGGCCTGAGTGCTTTCCAGGCAGAGGAAAAATAGTTCAGTCGGATCTTGCATGCAAGTTTTCACTGACTACATTGGTTTCTGAAACTACATTCATAAAAAATGCAGGAAATGTCAGTCTTCTGTGCTAAAAATCATTTGTCTGAAAGGAAGACAAGTGTGACCACATTTATTCATGCAGTACTTTGGAAAGCTTTTCATTAGCTCAAATAAAAATAGCATACAGCTATGTCAGTTGTATGTCAGCTGAAAAAATAGCATATGGTTTTGGTAACATCTCTTAATCTTTCATTTCAATCTTTTGGGGAAAAAGGTCCTTCCAACCTCAGCCTTTCATGTCTTCTTATTTTGTATATTCCTGAAGGTTTCTGCTTACTCCGTGACTTTTTATGATATTGGCACCCATACAGTTGTAGGCATTGATCACCATTTGTCTGTGGTCAAACTCCTAGATCAGATTTTTTTAAACACAGATCTTGTTTTAAATGCAAAACTTGACAGCAACTAATCAGCATGTAACAAATGTTCTATTATTTCCCCTCTCCACCTACTAACACAGCACTTCTTGCCACTGAGCGCACTATACAAAGACTTCTGTAAAGCCAAAAACTTGATCTTTCTAGTAAGGTTATCCCAGTACTCCTCCCTAATGGGTGCTGTAAAATATTTGCATTTTATTTTGGAACTAGACATATGACTCCAAATTCCTACTGACCGTGAAGAAAGTCAGGTAGCCTCACCAGAAAAATTTATCATAATCTGTAGCAACACATCATCATGAGTAATGAGAGATAAGATGCAAAGGCCAGAGCCCAGATTCGTGCCCTGTTAAGCTGTGCTTTGCAGAAATGCATCGAAAAAGCCAACAGCCATCCCAAGAAATTGCAATCAAATTAAAAAACACACACAAAAAGTTAGTGTGACAAGCAAAATAAGAAATGTTAACTAGGTAACAGACAATGTAAAAAGGAATTACATCGCTTTGCTATAGATACTCAATTAGATCTCCAGTGTAGAATATCCATGTACTCAAATTCCATGCGAGATCAGAGCAGAGGCCCTCATTGTTTTTTGAAGCCTATGACTTGTTAAATAATTTTCTGTGTAGAAATCTCTTTAGAAAAAATTTACGTCAGTGGGACACAGTGAATCTGGATAACTGCCTTTCTTCTTATTCACAAGCTGACAGTATTTTTAATTAATATATTTGAATATTCAGAGAGTGTTTAAACCAAACTAAATTCTGCTGAACAGATTCAAATGCCCACTGAGCAGAACACTCCAACCTCCGCCAAATCAATAATATACTTTGAGCTGCTCTGAAGGATATTTTAAGAGATTAGGGTATTTGATTAAAGGAGTCGGGATGTGATGTTACATGAGTAGCTGAAGAGACCAAGTCCTTCTATCAACAGTCTAAAATCAGGGACAAAATAATTGAAATTAACTGTAGCAGAGAAAGATCTGAGGCATTTTGCTAAACAGCTTTACGAAAGAGAGCTTTTTCTATCCTTATTCAATCAATCTTCAGTTTCTCTGCTGAGATTGCCAACAGAGTGCCATCTAGAGTGCTTCTTTTTGAATGTTGAAAGTTATTCCTTAGGAAAAGGACAAAAATATGAATTAAATCTAAACAAAATCTAATACAAGTTTAAAGATAATAAAAAAAATTCCAGTGAACTCTTCTGCCCTACAGCTTTTAAATTATTCCAATACAGTGAAATCAGACTACGCATTATCTCTGCAGGAGCTTTTTAAATTCAGTGGAAACATTTGAAAAAACACCACTACTGAGAAGTCAAAGTTCCAGTGGTAATATCTAGGAGTGAGTTCACAGCACTACAAGAAGAAAAAAAGCCATATCAGCAGACATGTTCTGCTGTGTCTGAAATCAGCCTGGCATAGATAATTATTTCTAATTTTGTGATACTTATTGCTAACTTTGTTTCGAATATTTATTTAGATTATAGGTCTCTTAACTACATTTTGGGCCATACAGTATAGCATAAAGCATTTCATAGTACAAAGATGCTGTACAACACTTTATATATATATGGGAATCCTTGATCTATGGCATATTGTTTCAAAACCAGATACAAGTCAGTTTTCAGGAAAAAAGGACTGTTGGCAAAGGAGAGGAGTACTGTGTTGACAAAAGCACTCTTATTAGATGTATTAGTCAATGATAATGTAGTTTTGGCAGGAAGGACAATGTACTCCTTTAAAGAGAATTATTGTATACATATATTTTGATAGAGAAGGCACTATTACAATAGATGCAAATATGCAATCTATTCTCAAGAGAATGTACTGTTAAAAGACAATATAAACTAAGATTCTATCCAGACAACCATTAAAATAACTATAAAATTTTAACATGTAAAGTTTCCATTCAGTAGTCATTTGCTTTCTATACTGCCTTTCACACGTAAAATGCATAGTAGTGTCAAAAAGTGCATTTGGAGAAGCATATGTATGCACATGATGAATAGATAACACACACATCTGGGCTTGCTTTTTTGTCCTTAAATAACTTTGACATGAACTTCATTGTTTTTTGGTTGTGAGAACTCCTCAAGGGAAACCTCTAATTTTTCTCCAGCAATGGTCTCTAAATTCAACAACGTCAAACAGCTGTAGCCCACAGGCAGTTATTCAGCACCTGCCTCCTGCTCTCTTCATTTCTACTAAGAGTTCTTGGTTTGTGCTTCTCTTGCTTCTGAGAATGTAACACAAAGTCACACATACCTGTTGTTGTGAGTCCTGGAATGTTTTGTGCAGCTAGAAATAGTTCATCTATGGGATCCACTAGATGTTTAATGTTAACTTTTCTGGCATTGTAATAATTGCCATCAGCAGCCCTCCCAGCACGCTCTATTGCTATCAAGTGATCAAATCTGGTTAGAGACAAGGGAGAAATCAGAGGAGAGGGGTCAAAGCTGTGATTCTGATACAACAAACCTTTTTGTTGGCTGCTTCTCCTGTTGTGCTTGGTTCTACTTTTTGACCATTTGGAATTTAAGGTAAAACTTGTATTCTGTTTTGTTATTTCTGAATGTAGTTCTGTACAGTTTATTTTCAAAGGTTAGTCTAGTTTCTTTATAGCTTTAGCACAACTCC
Organism: Pterocles gutturalis; assembly: GCF_000699245.1. NCBI lineage: Eukaryota > Metazoa > Chordata > Aves > Pterocliformes > Pteroclidae > Pterocles > Pterocles gutturalis. The sequence goes on from NW_010138433.1 coordinate 55,683, forward strand.
CTCTAACTACATTTGCTACCAAGAAATCGAGAAGTTCCTGAAATCCTCCTACCCACTAGTCCTTTGGGTCAGTCATCTGGCCTTGCTCTGTTTCATGTTAAAATATATTATATCTTGTAAGGCATTAGTCTCTATAAGGATTTTCAAAGAAAACAAAGAAGTGGTAAACTAATGATCATCTAAATCCTTGTTAGTATAAATAGAGTCTCTGCTTAAAGTACATTGTTTGGCAAATGTTCATTTGTTTCTAGTTATGGAGTTTTTTTGGTTTGGGTCTTTAAATTTGGAGTATTTTTCTTTCAGTCTATGGCTTTTTTGCTAGTTATGAAAGTAGATGTGTACTGCAGATGTCCTACATTTTAAGCAGAATTTTAGTACTCAGTTTTGTCATTGTACATTAGAATTAAGTTATTTTGCTTCTGTTTCTTAATTTTACTGTTATGAGGTTACTAATTCTGATGAACTACTTAATGTTTTTATGGGTGGGTATCTATGGTGACCCTGGAGACCTTAAACAGGTTAGCTGTCTACTTTAAAGAAACACTTAGCTTTTTGGGACTGCGGGATCAACTGAAATAGAAACTGGCTATATTTATATTATGCATAGCTATAAAATAAATTTTTAAAACAGTACATAAAAAATGAAGACAGTATCATGCATACTATTACAGCATACAATTACAGCATACACTAACCTGTGGAAAGAAATGGGAATTGAATAAGTTGGTAAAACAAATACCAGGGTGAAAGATCTTTTTATTAAAGAGAACAAACTGAAGGCAGTTACATTAAATGCTTTACAAGGAAAGATCAATAAAAATGAGGAATGTATGCATACTTAAAGGAAATGTAAACTGCCTGCTAAGTAATGAAATGCGTGTAGAGCTACTTAGCAAATTCTCCAGTGCATTAACCCTAATCACACACTTTGTATAAATCTGGATTTTTGCCCAACATTGTACACTCAACAATGCATATGCAAACAGTTCAAATCAATATTGAGCAGTGCATGCATACATCTATAATTTTGGCTTTGGCTGCCTAAAGACAAGAGGATGATCACTTTTACACTATTACAAACACATGACATTTTATTAAATCAGATTAGATTCCCCAGTTGTCAGACCTCAGCTAAAGTTCTAGAAAGTGAACACACTCCACAATGTTTTCCTAGCTCTTTCACTGACTCTGACATACTACTTCCCCTTTCTGATTTTCTCACTGATTTAAAAACTGGTAAAATAACATAAATTGTGTTTGTATATCTATATCTACGGAATAACAGCTGAAAGGCTTTTAGAAATTTTTCAAAGGAAAAGAGCTAATGATACATGAAGTATCATATTTTTTTTGTATTCCAGAAATGCATAATTGCAGAATAATATGGAATTCTGTACTCTTACGTGTGCTCCAATGTTTGGCTTCAAAGTTTGTTCTGTTCATTCCAAGTCTTAAGGACTTACTTGTAACCATTACACCTTCTTAGATCATGGTCATTATTTTTATTATAACTTTACACGGTTGAGGTGTGACCCATTCTCAAAAACTGAATACACATACCTAGGTCTTCCAGGATTCCCATTCTCACACAAAAACATTAAAGCTGAATCAGCACCTTCCCTTTGATAACTCAGTAGAGGGACAGGTCTCTTCAGGATTCCTACAGGACACCAAAATACAATTCAGATACCATCCACCTTTTTTTTTTTTTTTAAATTTGCTTTTGAGTAACTTTAAAAAAAAAAAAAAAGAAAGCAGAACACTTAGGGACTCAATGTCTTTATGCAGGTCCTGATAAACTCCCTGCATCTTTACTTTAAATTAAACTAATTTGGATGTTAGTGCTAGTAAATGAGACCTTGAGATAGAAAACAGGTCTACAAGAATAAGAACAGACATCCAGAATTCATCACAAACAGCTAATCCAGAATCAGTACCCAGACATGTAAGCATTAGCTTGATGCCAGCTAGGTTTAACAAAATGTCATCATAGGAACACTGATCGGAGCTTAGAGGGTGAACTCCTGGTTCATTCTCTGGAAAAAAAAAAAATCCTGTACTAAGTGACAGTGAGATTAACTGAAACAAACCTTGTCTCAAATTGGCAAGATAAAAAGTGAAAAGATGTGTGTCTTACCTAGTTGAACAGCCTCTTCAATAATCTTTTTATTCAGATTCATGGCTCTACGATCTGTTACTATGGCAACCTCTTTCTCCAAGGCCTGCAATATAGCTGCAATAGCCAGGGCTCCCGGGGGCCCGTCGTTCTCTTCCGGTGGCTGGCAAGTGAAGTGGGTAGGAAATCCAGTTGTTATCAGCACTGAGCGAGCATGGGAGATGGACAGGCAAGCCTTCAGCAGCTCGTCCTGCCGCTGTAAATGAATTATACCCCGGCTTCCTATAAAAGTGTTTTTAAAGAGAGCAGCACACATCAATGTATCGTTCTCCTTTTGAAGTTTCCGTGTGGGTGAAACCTGCATACTTTAATGACATAAAATGGGTTAAAAAAAAAAAACCCCAAAACAAAAACAAAACCCTCTAGTCAAGGCAGGAATTGGTGTAATTTCCTCAGGAAACCTAGGAAGGTGTAGGATATGAGTAATGAAGATAACGGGCTGTGATACCAGGTTAAGAATTCCAGTTAACTGGATTCTGAAAATTACTATAGCTAGCATTTCTAGGTACTAGTGTAAATAGCTTTTTCTTTTTCTGAGAGCTTATTGCATATTGTTTCCTTTCTTGTGGCCCTCTGATTTCCTCTGATCTGTGGTGACAGTCACACTAGACCATAGCTAGCTACTGAAGCTAAATTGCAACTCAGGCATCCCAGATCTTACAGAACTTCTGATGCAGACTTCAGATGAATAAGCTGGTCCCTCATCTCTATTTAACTCTATCCCCTTAGGGAAGAGCTAATTCTGAAGTAAATTCCACTAAATGAAATGATTAACCACAGAAGTGAGGTTTCAGAGACACGGTAAGTCACCAGGAGACTTTATGAGCTCAATTAATACATCAGTATCCAGGTGACTGCTAAAAGATCTTTTAACACCTCATGTAGTAGAGGACTATGTTATCTGACCTTGAGAAATAGGCGAATATTAGCAGATGTCCCTTCTCATGGATCAGTCCCTAAAGAGGCAACACTGTGTCATCTGTGTATGTCTTTCATTGTTCAAACACTTCCTATCCCCTCTCCCTTCCCTGGCACTCAGGAACACAAGTTCACAATGCAGTCCTTTCAATTTGCTAGCACTCCTGAAAACCACAAATACCAGCATGATGTGCTGATATTCATGGGCTGATAGCCAGAGGTAAGTCCTCACTATTGTTTTCTAGCCACCTCACATCTTCATCTTCCTCACCTTTCCTGCCCCCCCACCCCACTTCCCTCTTTTTGGCCTCAATTTCCACTTTGCCATTTCTTCCTCTGTTCCTCCTACATAACATGCAGGCAATATATAGACAGTAGACACAGGAAAATGTTCTGAACAAAATTTAAGTAACAAAAGCAGGGAATGTTAGTCTCTGAGAAGTGGGGTATGTTAACTGAGATAAAGTACTGTACTCTCTTTTAGCAATAAAATGAGCTAACTCTGAAGTTGGGCCCTGTATTTCTGCAGAGCATGGCATCATGCCAAGCTGAACTCCAGAGAGTGGGAAAAGGAGAGGCCTTGTGAGTAAAAATAAACAGACCCAAACATATGCGCACAGCCCAAACCCAGAGCTTAGCAGAGCTGGGCGTAAGCTGTTTTCCAGTACTGCCTACAGAGGATTTCAGAAAATTTATGGGAAACTGAGATTAGAATTTACAGCAGACAGAGGGACTAACTCAGTGTGTATTTTAGGAATGATTGTGCTATTCAGTTTGCCTTTATTTTCCTTCTCATCTTCCTTGTGCTCACGCGCAGCCCTATTTCTCAACCTTCTGTGGTGAGCAGGTCACTTTGGTCCATCACACAACACCTCAGTGATGAATATGTGAGCAGAGCTCACACGTAATTCCACCCATCAGAGAGGGGTGTTTGAAAAGCACATGCTACTACGAGAATTTTCTGGTAGGGGCACAGTTATCATGAGTATATATAAAGAAACATATTTACTTAAGAGTTAATACCTGTGTAGTTGTTACCAGCATGCTGATATTCCCTGTACTTTGCATACCAATTTCAGTTTTATTCAATCACAGTTCTTATTCCCTGTGGACTCTCCAGTCTGCTGTAAACATCGATGCTTTTGTGTACTTTGAGAGTATACAGTCATCAAGATCAGATATTCCATTACCCATAAGATTGAATGGTTTTCGCCAGACTCTGGTATTAAGTATGGTAACAAAAAATGAAAGACCTAATTATATTAATTCACTGTTTTCCACAAAGAATTTTTAACATCTGAAAATTGCCTTTATATTCTTACTGTATTCTTGAACTTCACGAATATCTCAAAATGCAGGATAGGTCATATCTACCTCATAACAAATCCACTAAAGGAAAAGAGTATTTGTTTTTACCTGGATCTATGCCAATTAGGGTCTCTAGAGTCTTTATCTTTTGGGCTGCTTTTGCTGACACAATACTATAATGTAGAGGATCTTGAGAAATGCAGTGGACTTGTGGGACTTCTTTTGAGGATCTGACTGTGACATTGTTGTTCTTTTGGTCAGTAATGAACATGCAGCCAGGAGAATGAGTAAAAGCTAATGGAGCTCCTAAAATGGGTGAAAAAACTTCAATTAAACACATTGTTATTGCAATATGTTGAAATATCAGAATAATAAAATTGCAAAAAACTATTTAATTTAACAACACAGAGTTTCTGCCTAATGACACCTATAAACACAGGTGATATTTTAAGTTACACTGAAGCAATTCATACACTTTGAGAAATAAATGTAGGCATATACATCTGAAAATGTTTTCACTGTTAAAAAGCTCATGTGGGTAGTTGAAATCAGGTTTTTTTCTTTGGTATGAACTTGAGGCAACTTAGGAACTGAACACTGGTACCCTGCAAGGAAGTCTGTCAGGAATTGGCAATTCTGGAAATGGGGTTTGGTATGCATAAAGAAACTAGTGCTTTGACATAAGAACAAATTAATGCTTCAGTTTGCACAGTGTGTTGTTGATATTGTTTCCGTAAGAATAAATTTTCTAGGTTCTAGAGTGTTGCTGGAAGCTCTAGTGTCTCTCTTGTACTTTTGAATATCCTTGTAATAATGACATAACAAAACTATGTCAACTACTGACTAGGAGTAGTCCTTTATCAGATTAAGAAAATGGGGAATAGAGTCTCTGCGCAGTGTCTTGCTGACCTAACTAGGAGACCTATAAACTGGCAAGGGATAATGACAAAAGGTGACCAGTAAGCCTTAGCAGAGCAAATTTGAGTAGCATCTAAAACTCTGGTGAGCAATAAGCTTATTTAGACCTGACATAATAGTAGCTCCCTAAGCTGAAAATATTTGCTGTCTTTATACTAATTCCAGAAGTCTTGATCTAGATTATACTTGATTTGGCAAAACTGGCACGTTGTTGGACAAATCTTACTTTGTTAGCATGACGAAAAGATACAAGATATTTCTTTAAAAAGTACCTATGTGCTTGGTCTGTGCTAGATCTGGTGAGAGTCTATGGCTAGTTAATTTAAAAGCATCTGGGGAACATGGTTGTTGAGGTTTAATATACCTCGCCAAACTATGTGAACAGACAATATTTTTTGTGAGAAGCTAGCAGATTCACCTAAAGTATGGGTACCGGTGTTATGGCAGAATTTTAACTACCTAGATGAAAAAGGAGCACAGAAAGATACAAACTGCCAAAAAATTCCTGGGATGCATTAATGGCAACTGGTTTTAATACAGAAAAGGGAGACATAAACAAAAGTAAAAGCCAGTTCCAGGCAAAGGCGAAATAGACAGCTGCTTTGGGCAAGAGATTGTAGAGAATTGTCTCCTTTCCCTGCAACAAGGATGCATGAGGAAGATGAATAAAAACACTGGAGAACAGAGGAAAGAGT